>NC_051176.1:261007968-261015468 GCF_013339695.2 Rhipicephalus sanguineus
AAAGAAAGAAAAGCAAAAGAAGATGAACAAGAATAGAAAGAAGAGGTTAACGGAGATGAGAATTCTATATATATATGATTCATTTACAACAAGTTTCATCTTCTTGTCGTTTGGCTGTTAGTGTTTAGGATTGTTTCATATAATTCCTTGTTCATGACTATTCGCTTTAACTACAGTGTGGCCGGTCCCTTTCGTGGGATTGAGCCAGTTTTTTGAGTCACAACAACATACCACGCAGTTCGTGGCTTATCCGCAATAACGGGTGCATGTCATTCGTAAAGAAGGGTCACCGTCATCATCATTGGGAACGCGGCAGTGGTGCTCGGGTGCATCGGAGTACCACGTAACGTCGGCGTCTACCGGAAGCCGAAAGGAGTCGTCAGACTTCGAGCCCGAGCTACATGACCCCAACCAGCACCCGAACAAATTGTCCTCCTTTCCGTCCCTACGACTTATGAAGTCAGCTCGAAGACTGCGCCCCCCCGGGAACTTGACGTCGTCGACTCCTGCTCGTTCGGTCGCTTCACGCCAAAGTCATGCGACCGGCCACTTGGTGCGCCACTGTTATTTATTCTTCATCGCCTCAATACCTCAACTGCAGCGCATTATCTGGACTTCTAAAGTGGACCTGTCGGGTTTAGGCAGACTTTTTTTTCCCCATGAAGTAACTACGTGCACCTGATTAGTCTGTTTACTCGAACTCTGTCACGTTCTTTTAACGACTGTCGTGCGTTGGTCTTGCTTTGCCGGTAAATACCCGTTTGTTACGGGCTCGTTAAAAAAAAAAAAAGATCAGCCTCGTTCTCGTTTCTTGCGCTGGCGTTTTACCTCAGCTGCAACATCGCATTCATCGAACTAACCGAACCCTCACGATGGCATAGCCTACATTAAAGTCGGCTATTCCAACATACAACTGAGAAATGTTAACCGCACATTTTCCCATAAATGCGCACACACGTGTAATATACAGACACACACATAAGTCTATAAAAAAGAAACACTCGACCAAAACAGGAGAAGAGGCCGACATATACGCTGGCATTTACCAAAGTTCCCGTATATGTATTGCAATAAAAATGTGAGCGTAACACACGGATACAATTTTCGAAGTAGTCTCGACATCAGACACATATTTCACATTGAGTTCATAAAGTATGCTCAAAAAATCAAATTAATTAGGCTGCTAACTGCAAGACAATCGTGCAGCACTGTGAAGACATCTTCAACTGGTTAGCGGGGCATGACCACAGACCAAGCATACTTACATAGCAGAAAATCCACATTTGTCTAATTGACTCATTTCGAAAATGGATTTGCTGTTGATAACATTGCGGGCAACTGTGGCTGCGCGGCCCAATAGAACGCACTGCGATTAACTTACAAAGAAAAACAGAGGTTTTAACTGTTTTAAATTAGAGTTGAGAGAGGGAGGTTTGAAGCACAGAAAAGGCTTGGTTCTGGTACGTCTACAGGTACATTTGTAAAGAAGATATTGCCATGCGCGCTTCTTCTGTTAGTTTTACGTAACTAGTCCATTGCACGCGTATAGCCGCTGCCTTGCGCAAGCCGCTCCTTAATGTTTAGGAACTTCCAGACTATTTTAGAACCTTATAGGCTTGAGCTCGCAAACTCCAACAGTTGAGATCATTCTGGAACTAACGCGGTCACCAGCGATAAGGCTCGAATGTTCGATACCGCATGTATAAATGCCGACGAGCCTTACTGCAGGTCAGTTTTTATCGACGGCCGACGCTCTGTTCGCCGCTGTCAGCGTACAGCGTTTATTGCTGTAGTTTGACTTTTGGTTTCCGGGCACAGGTTCGCCCAAATAGAAAGATTCGTCTCGAACAAGCCGACTGCTGCCTTCGTCCACGTCACGACCCCGTGACAATATGAAGGACTTATGTTCACGCAGAAAGCTTTGTTACGTGAAAGAAGCAAACTGTCACAGAATATCCAAGGTTAAAATCTTTACGAGCGAAAGCGGTTAACTCATAAACTAAGTAATTATAGTTGCACGCTACAGAAGTGACACGAGAACTTATATGTTTTGTTGTATGGCGCTCGGCTGCTGACCCGAAGGTCGCGGGATCGAATCCCGGCCGCGGCGGCTGCATTTTCGATGGAGGCGAAAATGTTTGAGGCCCGTGTACTTAGATTTAGGTGCACGTTAAAGAACCCCAGGTGGTCGAAATTTCCGGAGCCCTCCACTACGGCGTCTCTCATAATCATAGCGTGGTTTTGGGACGTTAAACCCCAGATATTATTATTATTATTATTATTATTATTATTATTATTATTATTATTATTATTATTATTATTATTATTATTATTATTATTATTATTATTATTATTATTATGTTTTGTTGTACACTACCTGTCCTTCTACGCAGTATACTATACTGCGGAAGTGAACTGATTCACGAGTGTCTCCTTTCTTTTGATTGCGACACAATGCGCTAAAATTATTCAGGAGTAAGGAGGGACTCCCCATTGCGACGCACTTCAACTGGCTTGGCACACAAACAAGGCTATCGTCAAAGTGACGCACGGTTAGTCATCGCATTGACAGTCAGCGCAAAAGCCGTGTGCGCGCGTGCAGAAAACACCGATGTTGTATCGTTCACGAACTAAACGCATTACAACAGAAGAGCCTTACCGCCGCACATGCGCTCGCTCCTCCGAAGATAGGTGCTTAGCAATACCCCACTCGAACTTCTGACTGCGTCGCAAACGGAGTTTCAAGACAAGCCGAACAGTTGACCGGCTCTTTGTCGATAGCATACAGGCCGCTTGTAACCCATATGACAGGAGCCACGGCAGTAAAGAGTACAGGCGGTGCTTAACAAGGAGCCAAACAATAAGTCGGCGTATATATCAGACGTACTTATTATCGATGTGCCGTGAACTAAAATTATAACTTCTTTTACATGATATTAATCAATGAATGCTGTGTGCCATGGAAAGAGAAACAAACAACTCTGCGCCTGAAGTAAGTGCGTCATGAACTGATTCCCCGAGTAGAATTTACTCTCGAGGAGGAGAAGAGGGGCTCGAATTACATGCAAAAGAAGTGGATCGACGTGCTTTTAACCCCTACCCGACTTGAGTGCTCTCATAGAATACAATTTATTTATTTTATTATTTTTAAACCATCGTTTGATCGCGCACTATCAGCAACGCTTTGATAGAGTGCACAGAACCCTGCTTGTCTTCAAACAGTGCTTATAAGAACGGTTTTCTTAGAAAACTGTCTGCGTTGAGCTGAATTCGAACGAGAATGCAAATATGGGCTATGTTTATTGAGTAACAAAAAAGAGAGAGAGAGAGAGAAGAAGAACAGCGCTATACAAAACCACCGGAAGAAGAAACAACGCAGGTGCTGCACTGCATCACAACAGTGCTGTGTAAACTGCATATAATATAGCGTGTGCAAGGCTCACGTTTCACAGCATCGCAGGAATATGCGTATACATCCACACTTATAGTGCGGGACGTATGTCGTGATTTCGGTGCATTCCAAAACGCTAATTACTTGCTTTTGCTGTGCAGTCGATCACGGCCCCAACAATATTTGTAGCGGAAGGAGGTGCAATATGTTCCTTCAAATTGCTGTACCACTTTATGGCTGATAGAGGCGTTTGCGAACTCTTTCCGCATTTCAATGGCCTCTAAACTCGGGCCCGCGATTCCTGCAAGCGCTAGGAAACTACGAGCATCCGCTTCAGTGTGCGTCTATCTCTCCTCGGTGCGACGTCAAACTCCTCTCTTCAAAAGACAACATCGAACCGACTAGACCGGAGACCATTTTCAAAGCCAAAAATACCGCAACAATTCATGACAACGCTTGTCGTTGGCTCAAAAGGCTTTTCGCTCATTGGCACTCAAGTACGGGCTTAATAAGTGAGAGCTTACAGATCTCCAGCGCACCAACGGGCTTGCGGTAGGACTCAAGCTCTTTTTATTTCTATTTCAACCAGTTTATGCGCGGGAAACGGGCACCCCTGCCCTTATCTATTCGTGCTTGCTTTTTTTTTCTGTCTTGTATATATCTATTGTAAAGGACCTGCGAAGTAGCGGTCTTATGGTTTGTCGCAGCTGTCGGGCTATTTGATTTATCAGAAAAATGACCAGACTCTGAGCATCTACTCCTGACCTGGTTTCAGCGAAGTGTAGAAGTTACTGCGAGGGCGTTCCACACCATTAGTGTCTTGCCGCATGGGTGCGCACTTGTTGCAAGCTGATCTTTCCAGTTCGCGTCAGAACTGACTAACGTCGCAATGTGTTTGCGATTACCTCGCGAGCACCCGTCTGTTCTACATACTGCAATGCTTTCCTATCGTGCTTAATAAGGCCGGCGTTCTTAATATTCGCTTGTGTTGCTTCTCGAGGGGAGGTTCTAGGATATCTAGGATATCCTAGGATATCAAATCGAACTAACTACACCGGAAGTGATTATTAAGCTGTTCAGAGAAAAGGTATTTGCAGCACTTTTGACACCTCGGGCAAGCGTGCTCCAGGAGCAAGGAGACTTCTGGTCGTTATCTTTCTGCGATATAACTGCTACTGTCCGACGCATACAGCAGGTTCGCTCATCTGATGGCGTGCATTCCCTCTTGTGTCCATGAAGCGTGAACGCCACTCAATCACAGATTACAACCGAGGACGCTGAGACAAAAAAAAAAAGCGTGACAAGGTAGTTTATGCTGCAAGAGTAGTTGCCGGTGCACCTTTTGGTATTAGTCTACATTGTTTCACAAAATGTCTGCAATGTCTTCAATGTCAATGCTTCTTAGTGTGCAATGTTTCACGAAATGACAGTGTGAAAGTAACTGTCGAACCTTATACTCGCTTACCGGCGTAACGCTGATTTGACGGACACTTGCTTGCACATCGTAGTGATCAAATAAGCAATAATTAAAAAAAAAATGAAGCGAACCTTTCACTAAGCCGCGCAAGGCTTGAAACAGCGAAACTGGACGATTCTGAAGACTAATCTGGTCGCTTCTAGGCTGTTTCTAGGCTTTAGCTAGGTGATGCAGGTTGTTTCTAGGTTGCTTCTATAGGTCACAGCTAGGCTTTAGATAGGTGATGCTAGGTTCTTTCTAAGTTGATTCTCAGCGCAGAGAGGTTCGGGTTAAACCACAGACAGTCACAGACACGACACGGATGTCCAAACTCCAGAGACAGAACCTCGCGCTGAACTCAAACGTTCGAACCTCTGATAGATCTACGGGCACGTCGTCGTTGGCGTAGGACTTCCATCGCTTCAGTGTCTTCTCGCAGCCGCCGTTCTTTCCCGTTCCTAGTATTCTCTCGTTGTACGTACTCGGGGTCTTCGGCTCTGTCGCTTCGCAGACATTTGTTGTTGGGCTAACTGTTCCCTTCTTTATTTTTAGTGGTCAAGTGGTGAGTAGTGGTAGGTAGGTAATCAATTTTATTGAGGGTCCATCAAGAAATTACTGGCCCGGGCTAAGCCTCCAGGGGCCGTCATCCGAGGAACATCGTGTGATGTCCTTGGCGATAGTCCTGGCTCGCTGGACAGCCCAGGTTTTGTCCACTATAGATGTGGGCTGAGAAGGGCGGCTCGCCACCGCTCAGCCAGTCGTCGTGGGGTACAAGCTCTATCGTCCGGGTAGTGGCGGCGAATACCGCACTCGCAGTCCCAAAGTATACGTGCATGTCGGCTGTCTCGTGCCCGCACCACGGACAGCCGGATTATGGGTGGAGCGAGGAACACAGTCTGTGCAGGTGCCAGGGATATTCAAATGTATGAGTTTGCAGACGCCTCGGGTCAGACGCCCGAGACCTGCCTAGCTGCTTGTGTGGTGGTGGGTAAAGTTGTCTTCTATTCCTGTAATGGCTGAGGATTTCGTGGTACGTGACCCCGATGTCCTTGCAGTCCTACATAGCTCCGGGGTCTGTTGTCGTCGCAGAGGTATTAGTCCTCCGACCTCGGGTGCCTCGCCATCGTCGAGGTGCGGTGACCCTTTCGTCCGCTTCGCGGCGGTTTAGCAGTCTCGCGACGAGGTGGGCGGATTTACCCAATTTCTGTGGCACATACCCGTTTATGATGATGATGATAGTTTTTGGTTCGTCGGACAAGGAACAATTTGCTAAACAGCTTCGCTGTTAAAAGGGTGGAGGCATTCGACTTTTTATGACGCACAACCAATAAATACGAAGTGACCGACACTGATGTAAACAAGTAACAACTTAGGGGAAGTTAGTTGCATGCTTAGCTGAAAGGTGGAAGTAATCATGTAAAGGTAAATGAAAGTGGAAAGATCAAAGTGGCTGTAGGAGCGAAACCATTTACTCCGAATTACGCGCGCGGAGCATTACCAGTTCAGCGATCGCTGTGGGCATCCTCTCTTCCACGTTCTTGGGCTTTTGTCTATAAGATCATTCATAGGAGTGTTAGCCAGCGCCTCTCTCAGCTAAGGTGGCGGACGTGGAACGCCCGAAAAAGAAGCTCAATATATATATATATATACATATATATATATATATATATATATTATATATATATATATATATATATATATATATATATATATATATATATATATATATATATATATATATATATATAGTGGGCATGGAACGCTGTGAGCGCTGTGTGTATGTGTATGTGTGTATGTGTATGTGAGCGCTGACTGTGTCGGTCATCATCTTCACTTGCGCATACAAATCATCGCGATCATCATCATCGTGCTGGATCGCCGGTGTTCGGTTTTTGGTTCGCGCGCCTTTGCTGTAAATACAACAATCGTTCCGTCGTACCTGACGTCGTCTCACAATATATATATATATATATATATATATATATATATATATATATATATATATATATATATATATATATATATATATATATATATATATATATACACGCTACCGCTAACCCAGAGTGACGACGGTTGGCGTATAGAGATAAACAGTGCAAAATCGCCGCTCATTCGCGAGCGAATCGACGTGCACAATGAAAAATTATCTGTGGTTCTCTTTACGTTTGATCCATATTTAGAGAGTATTGCGATTTCGGCATGGCGCGATTGATCAATAAATTAATACACAAACGACGGAACCCGTGCGCCCAGACTTTAACAATATCCTCCAACGCCGGTTGGGTGGCTTCCAAGGTCATCCTTCCAAACTCTGCAGTTATGCCTACATCTAGGCTCTCATGAATAGCTGAGAGGAGAACACAAGGCCACATATTGTGCCACTATTTCCCGATTCGGCATATGAAGACAAACTATGTCTAATACGAACATGTGGCTCGATGAGCATATAGCGCATCTACATGTTGAGTGTACAATAACAAATAGTGGAATGTCTTCCCCACCAACATAGGCCCAGAAGACAGTGGAAGGGCCTTCGTGCTCTACTGAAAGCGAATGCTTTGTACCAGGGCCTTTGACATGCATAGTGCTCTCGGCGCGCGAGCACACATTAACTGTTGTTGTTGTTCTTGTTGTTCTCCCTGATATGGCT
>NC_051176.1:261020468-261024325 GCF_013339695.2 Rhipicephalus sanguineus
TGCTAATGAGCGCACGCGGGAAGGTTGCTGCTCCTTCTCTTCCCAGAAATCGAGCTCTTGGCGCGCTGCTCCGGACATCGCGTCCCTTCTTTATTGTTTTTTGCCTCGAAGCTTCGAACCCAGCTATTGCAGCCTTGCGTACAATACTGTCGCGTGACTTTACTCGCACGCTAAGAACCGGTGGACGCATTTCTTAGACTGCTAACAGTCTAGTTTTTTTTTTTTTTTTTATCGTTGATGTTGCTGATGTGAGACGATATAGACATTCTAAGGCAATGCACGATACTCTAAAAGTATCGCTTATAAATTCGCCGGAAGTGGTTCTGTTACTATTTTTTTTATTGGGAATGTATCTTTCAAAACGTTTACTATTATGCAATTAGTTTCTTCGGGAATTGCAGCGTGGCAAGTTTGACCTTGCAACTGCGTTTGACCTTCACTATCATTCAATATGAATCGGTGAATTTACGATTAATTACGCGGGCATGCATGTATAAGCACAACAATGAGAGAAATATAGGCATTCAGCTACAGCCGTTTTTTTTCCTGAAATGAACAACGCGCGCAGATGATTGGATAAAAAGAGAGAAGGAAAGATAGAAAAGAGAACATAAAGGCACACCGTATCAAAACACACACAAAATATGAATACTCTATTCTGGCTGAGAAAATTTCTGTTGCATAGCTTTTCAAACACCGCATCGCCTTCAAAGTACGACTTCTCACAAAAATGCAAAAATAAATAAATAGCCCCGCGGAATAAAAATCAAACGTACAATCTTGCCCCTTCTAAAACGTCAGCCCTTACGTGTATGCGGGACGCTCTTATATTGTTCTTATATTAAGAGCAATATAAAAAGGTGCTCCAAATGAGCGCCAAATGACGGCAAACCATACGCAGTTGGTTTCATTTAGTTGTGGTTAACCACTTCTTTTTAAATCCTCGGTTCTTGTTACGTGAAACACCCTGTATATAATTTGTAGCATCTGATCAAGTAGGCGAGTTGCTTTCTCTGCTTTTCAAGTCTATGCATTTATGACGTGCTAGACTGACACAACAGGGCGTGATCGAGGGCACGCCGCTGTAAGCATCAAGGTAAATAAGTGCGTGCTTTGAACGCGATAGCATTAAAGAGCCCGTGTCGCAGAAATACTGGTGTCGGTGTCGTTGGTTGTGAGCGAAAAGTTATCATTGTCCGTCACCGAAAAATCACCATGGATGCTAGGAATAAAAAAAAAATAATGTACCTGAGGTGGAATCGAGCCCCGGCCTTCGGCGTGACAAGCAGGTGTTCTACCACAGAGCCACGCCAATCCTCGGAACTGCACCGAAAGTAACTTTCATGCTGCACAAACATACGCGTGCAGTGTACAGGCGTCGCAGTGCGAGATGTGATATCGCCAGGGCCGTACCCAGGATTTTCTTTCGGGGGGGTGTTTGTGTCTAGAACGGCCAACTTTGGCAACTCGTGGTCGCTGTGAAGGCATGCAAATATTTGACTATCACCCGAAATGTTAAAGAATGGAAAATTTTCGTGGGGCGTCAGAACCCCCTCAACCTCCCCCCCCCCCCTTAGTTACGGCCCAGAATATCGCAGTAAAACGTGGTACAAGCGTACATTGCCATCGGGCATCAGACCATGTGAATTGCACGGGTTGGTGGTTTATAGCCGGCCACCCATTACAAAAGGCACACACATTACTGCGCGTATTCCCTTACGAACACGTAGTGGGTGCCATAGGCATGCCGTAAGTTCTCCTTCAGGGGGGGGGGGGCGAAAGGGTCATCGCAGCGTCCCCCCCTCCTATTAAGTCAAAGTATGGGGCAGACTTTGCCCCCCCGCCCCCTTGCGCACGCCAATAGTGGTTGTATCGCAACTTCGAAAAAGTATCACGCGCGTAATTGCTGCTGGTTTAAAGCATGCCACCCATTACAAAGGGCACAGACATTAGTGCGCGCATTTTCTTACACACACGTAGTGGGCACAGTGTTCAGAAGTGTTGCTTGTTGGGCAAGTTGGTACATGTTTAAATTCCAAAAGCCACTAACGTCGAAAAAGGAAGAAAACTGAGAGGTAGGAGCAGAGGCAGTGAACACAAGGGGTGCGTCAAGTGCGTCAAGAATGGTGTTTTTCCAGGTGACGTCGTTTGCTTATTCGGTTCACTTCAACCTTCGGAGGGCCATTGGAAGAGGATTTCGAAGATTCTGATTTCGGAAACTTGGTGACAAGTCAGACACTGGCAAGACTGGCTTAGAGTGACGTGCCTTGTGGGTCGTAGCAACGTCCTCGGCTCTGCTTTTCTTCGCCAACACAGCCACCGCGCCGGCCTGTTGATTGAATGCATTGGCGGACGTGATTCGTTTCGTTCCGAACGCCGAAAGGGCACAGTGTTGTCATAAAAGTGCTCTTGAAGAGGGCGGAAACCTTAGCTTTACTATAGGTATGTCGTGTGTGTGTGCATGTGTGCGTATGTTTGCGTGTGTGACTGGGTGATTGAACATAATGACAAGCGAAACAGAGCGCGATGAAGATGGGGCCGGATATCGCTATCGCGTTCACTATAAAGGCGAAGCTTAAGCGTCCCCAATTTTCTTGTTTACTTAAGAATGATCGCTTGCGTAGTCCTCGGTGATTACTGCCTTACTGCATGGCGTTTTCTTTGTTTTGTTAGATACTGCTATCTGAAGTATATATTGAAACCACAAACAGCGCGAGAAGACAGGGGCGGAAGGCGACACACACGTGCGCTATGTCACCTTCAGTCCCTGTCTTCTCGCGCTGTTCTTTCGTTTCAATGTGCATCAAAATCAACTAGCCCACGAACAAGCGTTAACAAAAGCCATCTGATGCCAACAGACAAGGAAGCCAGGGATAGCATAGGGGTGTTATTTGTAGTTTTTTAATTGAAGTGCGTCAATTATGAGATAAAGAGCGCATAAATTAAAGCGGTCGAAAACCAAGTCGCCGCCGATGGAGACCGAACTCACAGCTTCCGCAAGGTCAGGAGGCGAGATGTTTGAGACCTATACGTCCTTATACAGCACAAGTCGTGTATAAAGCCACACACGAAACGTTATCAATAACGAAATGAAATACGAAGAAAATACTCGTTATAGTTTAAATAACAGTAGGCCGAACTCCTAGAGTGGCATCTGGAGCCGAATAATTTAATGAGATCTCTATTTATAATTAATCGCCGTGAACCAGCCACCGCAGAAAAGAATTGTTCACTATCATGATCGACTACGCTTTAATTAATATATTCCCTAGCGTGTCAGCTCCTTTGTGAATTCGAATCTGGGTTGTCTCTATATACACGACGACTAATGTCGGGAGCAAAATACCGCGACGCAGCGCGTTTCGCATGCCGGACGAAATGAAGATTGGAGGTCGATTGCTTTAGATCCGTTGTAACGAAAATTCGAGGAACTTAACTACGCAGAGAGAAGCAAATGGGACCAAAAAAAAAAGCAAGAAAGAAAAAAAAAGAAACGTGAACACGTTCGTTGGCTGGTAATAATATAATTGTTGTGGGTTTAACGCCCCAAACCACGATATGATTATGAAGGACGCCGTGGTGGAGGGTTTCGAAAATGTGACCCACCTGTTTTTTTTTTTTTTTTTAACGTGCACCTACAGCTGGTATTCACAAAATGTTCTTATGCCAGAACTGTTTCTAAGAGCAAATCCCTAGCCACTCATGATGCTGAACAAATTAGCAAGGTGGGGAACTAATGACGAAAAGCACATACGAACGAAAGTTTTGTGAATTTTGGCCCCGAGGAGTATTTTCTCTCCAATCCACAACGCGTCACTTTCATCCCTTATATATATATATTATATATATATATATAT
>NC_051176.1:261026925-261083106 GCF_013339695.2 Rhipicephalus sanguineus
GCATTCTTCATTCGAGACAGCTAGCGCTTTCAGATGCCCCGTCGTTTAAGACGCTGCCGTTGCGTTCAGAGTATACGTTCAGAGCGAACTCGTCCAGGAAAGCGTTTTTTTTTTTTTTTCGTCGACGTCAAATATCGAGATTAAATTGGGTTGAATATCCTTCCAATTTAATCTTTATCTTATTTCCGTGGCCGTCCTGTTTCTGACTGGGTTAAGACCAGAAAATGCCTAAACTACCCGTAAACCAATAAATTGTTTTTACGGGCCAAGCGTCCACGATGTCCATCTTGCCGTGAACGTGTTTTCTGTGCGGAATGGCGCTAAATATCATCATAGCATGCAGCACCTTTTTTTCTTGATTGACCCGTTACATTCTTTCCCACGCAATTTCAGCTGGTTAATGCACTTTTTTTTTCAAGGATGAAATAGACGCTTTGACTGTTTGTACCGTACTGAGGACGGTTACGGTGCAACAGGAAAAAATAAATAAATAAACAAATAAATAAATAAAAATAAATGAAATAAATAATAATAAATAAAACAAAAAAAAAATACACACACAGAAAAGGTTACACGCACTTGGTGATGTTGATACAGCAGTGTTGGCGTAACGTGCAGCATACTGAAGTGTTTACATCATGTCTTCTGTGTATGAAGCCACTACTTATATGACAAAGCGTATACTCGACGGCTGCGTTATAATCCTTTCCTAACCTGCTCCTTGGCCAAAGGGACGTTTTGTAGGCCAGTTGGAAAATGCTTCTTGCCCGTTTTGCGCAACCAACACGCTTATATGGCCGTATTTTATAACAAATCATTTCGTTTTCCATTCCTTTTTTTTTCCTCTTCGTCATTGCGTTGCATAACGCGCACCCTCGCTGTCTCTGGAAGAGGCTACTCGGTGGTACGGATGATGAAAAATGAATTGGATAGCGAGTAAGAGGATCGTTACAAAATAAGGCCCTTGGCTTTTGCCGAGTATCGGGTCGCAATGAAATGTTGTCGATAGCGCTGAGTGCTGAGGCGTTAAATTCGCGTCTGTGTGCGTTCTCTAAGTAAATAAAACGCGTGTGTAGCAGAGGGTTGTTGTTATATGGGAAAATACTGTTTGTATTTATTTTTGGTAAGCCAAGTAATGCATTACAAACATAGCACGAATATAGGTACTTTACACAATCAATCAATCAATCAATCAATCAATCAATCAATCAATCAATCAATCAATCAATCAATCAATCAATCAATCAATCAATCAATCAATCAATCAATCAATCAATCAATTAATCAATCAATCAATCAATCAATTGTTGATTTAATGCGTCCAGGAGCCACATTAAGATCTAAATACTTGCGAACGAGTAAAGCAAAGAAAATATACCAATAAACAACTATAGGATAATATAAGTAAAAATGAACGGAAGAAAATTAAGGCAGCTTTGCTCTAGTGGTGCCAAGCCTGAAGGAAGTGCAGAGCTGGCGGCCTTCTTTCCTTCTTTCTTTCTTTCTTTCTTTCTTTCTTTCTTTCTTTCTTTCTTTCTTTCTTTCTTTCTTTCTTTCTTTCTTTCTTTCTTTCTTTCTTGCTTTCTTTCTTTTTCTCTCATCTCTGTTTTTCCTATGCATGTCTTGTCTCTGTTCATTTCTATTTCTTCTTTCTCTCTCTATGTATTTCTTTATCTTTCTTTCTCTGTGTCTCTACTTCTCGCTTCCTCTTTCTTTCTATCTCTCTCTTTCTTTGATCCTCTGTCTTTCTCTCTTTCTCTTTCTGTCTTTCTTCGCTTGGCTTCGAAGATACGTTTAAACTGCGCGAAGAAGACAACACGTTAGAAACATAGAACACGCACACACACGAAGCGCAGCGATATATACACGCACACGAAGCGATCTGCGCTTCGTGTGTGTGCGTGTGCTATGTTTCTAACGTGTTGTCTTCTTCGCGCAGTTTAAACGTGTCTTCTTACTCAATGAACCAACTATCCCAACAACATGCCTTACTTCCCTTTCTTTCTCTCTATTTCTCTGTTTCTCTTTCTTTTTATGCTATGCTTCTTTCTTTCTTTGATTCTCTCTCTTTCTTCCTTTGTTCACTTTCTCTATCTCTCTTTCTTTCTATGCTATGCCTTACTCTCTCCATTCCCCCTTTCCCCCTTTTCACCCCCACTTGCCTTTCCCACCCTCTTGCTATACTATACTATACAAGTCTATGCTATTCTCTACTAGCGTGCCTGGATAGCCGAGTCGTTACGACGCTCGCTTTCGGATCGTGGGGACGCGGGTTCGAATCGCACCACACCGAGACATTTTTTTTTCACCAAGAATATCTCTCTTCTTATTTCTTTCTATCTCTTTCTTTCCCTCTCTCTGTACTCGTTCTCTCGCCCATCAGAGTTACTGCATCTCACGTCGGACAGGGTCGGCGCACGTGTTCTGCGAGCGAAGCAGAAGAGGACGAAGATGAAGAAGAGAACGAAGAGAGCGCGTGCCGGTTCATGATGGTGATCGTTTTCTGTTCGCTCTGCACGGTAGGCTTAAATAGCTCCGCTGTTAAAAACATTATATTCGCTGTAATAAGAGGAAAAAAAACAACAATAATACAGAACAACAATATCAAAGAGGAACAAATACAATACGCAGAATAAATGAAAATTCGTGCTGTTTGCAGTCTTGAAGAAGACAAGACCACCTGCCCAAACGTCGGCTCCAGCGACAGACAACCCGTGTTCACGTATTTTTCATCTCTTAAAGTTTCCATCTTCCCCTGAACTTCTGCATTTTTTTTTTGACTACGCAGAATAGGTTCACAACAAAAAAAAGGAGAGCAAAAAAAAGTACAACAATGTGGGAAAGTTCTCCGGGTACAATATTGTCAAACTCGAAACAAAACAATGACAGCCATTTATGAAAAATATCAAGATGAAGAAAATAAGAGTGATACGGACTCTGTATAGTTGAATGTTGGCTGTAGAAGACAGTTGCGTGGAAAAGTATGTGCTTTACAATTACCTTTTGACGACACGACGGACGAGTTCAATGCAGGAGAGGAAGCGTAAAGGAGTTTGAAAAGAAAAAAAGACAGAAGGTTAGCGCAATATATATTCGGCAATGATGATGGTAGCGATAATTGCGCAAGAGCTCTAGAGCCAGATCTAGCCCTGGTGTTAGTAAAGCGAAGATGGCAGATAGTTAAAACGTTTTCTTTTTGTCCTTTTGTATGACGTCACTGTTTGATATAGAGGTATACCACTGACGCGTATGTTGGGGAACACCTGTTATTGCAGACAAGTTGAGGAAAGACGTTGAAAATATGACTGTGCATGTCGTTTCATACAACGTGATTAGTACGCATGCCAAAGGTAATCTCTCGTTTCAAAGGCACCTATCATTCCCTATAGTGTGTGCAACTTTTCTCTCCTCCTTAATTTTCCTTGTCCGTTTGGATTCACGTACCCCAATATTGTAACGATTATTTCATATAGTTTTAAACACTACGAAATATAACTTATCCTGCGCAGGAAGTTCAGTCCGTCCATACGTTCGTTGCCCTTCCTAATCCTCCTCAGGATCATCACCCATACGCTACTGCCACCATTGTACGTATGGTGAAATACTACCGAATGGGCAATCCCGCCTTCAGCTTCTTGCACCAACGTAGAGAGTCCTAAAACGTTGTCGCCATATCTTCCTTTCACAACGCCATTTAACTCGTCTTATGGTCAGCGAAACTATAAAGATAGACGATCCAATAAAAAAAAAGGCCGTTAGAACTATGGCCACCACCGGTATAAGATCGCGTCTCCGCAAGGGGCTTAATAGTTATCGCGACGGGGGTGCGAGGTACTCTCCGGCAGTGCACGAGTACATATAGACGATGCGACGGCGAATCACCGAGACGTGCTCGGAAAGCGAAAGAGACAGTCTGAGCCCTCGGAGCGCGGGCCACCAAAACGGTGGTGCGCAATGCTAATGAGCGCACGCGGGAAGGTTGCTGCTCCCTCTCTTCCCAGAAATCGAGCGCTTGGCGCGCTGCTCCGGACATCGCGTCCCCTTTTCTTTATTATTATTTTTTGCCTCGTCGCTTCGAACCCACCTATTGCAGCCTTAAGTACAATACCGTCGCGTGACTTTACTCGCACGCTAAGAACCGGTGGACGCATTACTTAAACTGCTAACAGTCTAGTTTTCTTTTCTTTTTTTTTTATCGTTGTTGCTGATGTGAGACGATATAGACATTTTAAGGCAATGCACGGTACTCTAAAAGCATCGCTTATAAATTCGCCGGAAGTGGTTCTGTTGCTTTTTTCTTATTGGGAATGTATCTTTCAAAACGCTGACTATTATGCTAATAGTTTCTTCCGGAATTGCCGCGTGGCAAGTTTGTCCTTGCAACTGCGTTTACAGCACTATCATTCAATATGAATCGGTGAATTTACGATTAATTACGTGGGCATGCATGTATAAGCACAACAATGAGAGAAATATAGGCATGCAGCTACAGCCGTTTTTTTTCCTGAAATTAACAACACGCACAGATGATTGAATAGAGAGAGAGAGAGAGAGAAAAGATGACATAAAGGCACACCGCAACAAAACACACACAAAATATGGATACTTTATTCTGGTTGAGAAAATTTCTGTTGCATAGCTCTTCAAACACCGCATCGGCTTCAAAGTACGACTTCTCACAAAAATGCAAAAATAAATAAATAGCCCCGCGGAATAAAAATCAAACGTACAATCTTGCCTCTTCTAAAACGTCAGCCCTTTCGTGCATGCGGGACGCTCTTATATTGTTCTTATATTAAGAGCAATATAAAAAGGTGCCCCAAATGAGCGCCAAATGACGGCAAACCATATACAGTTGGTTTCATTTAGTTGTGGTTAACCACTTCTTTTCAAATCCTCGGTTCTTGTTACGTGAAACACCCTGTATATAGTTTGTAGCATCTGCTCAGGTAGAGGAGTTGCTTTCTCCGCTTTTCAAGTCTATACCTACATTTATGACGTGCTAGACTGACACAACAGGGCGTGATTGAGGGCACGCCGCTGTAAGCATCAAGGTAAATAAGTGCGTGCTTTGAACGCGATAGCGTTAAAGAGCCCGTGTCGCAGAAATTCCGGTGTCGGTGTCGTTGGTTGTGAGCAAAAAATCATCGTTGTCCGTCGCCGAAAAATCACCATGGATGCAAGGAATAAAAAAATAGTGATGTACCTGAGGTGGAATCGAGCCCAGGCCTTCGGCGTGACAAGCAGGTGTTCTACAACAGAGCCACGCCAATCCTCGGAACTGCACCGAAAGTACCTTTCATGCTTCACAAACATACGCGTGCTGTGTACAGGCGTCACATTACGAGATGTGATATTGCCAGGGCCGTACCCAGGAATTTTTTTCGGGGGCTGTTTGTGTGTAGAACGGCCAACTTTGGCAACTCGTGGTCGCCGTGAAGGCATGCAAATATTTGACTATCACCCGAAAAGTTAAAGAATGGAAAATTTTCGTGGGGCGTCAGAACCCCCTCAACCTCCCCCCCCCCCCCTTAGTTACGGCCCTGGATATCGCAGTAAAACGTGGTACAAGCGTACATTGCCATCGGGCATCAGACCATGTGAATTGCACGGGTTGATGGTTTATAGCCGGCCACCCATTACAAAAGGCACATATTATATACATTACTGCGCGTATTCCCTTACGAACACGTAGTGGGTGCCATAGGCATGCCTTAAGTTCTCCTTCAGGGGGGGGGGGGGCGAAGAGTCATCGCAGCGTCCCCCCTCCTATTAAGTCAAAGTATGGGGCAGACTTTGCGCCCCCCCGCCCCCTTGCGCACGCCAATAGTGGTTGTATCGCAACTTCGAAAAAGTATCACGCGCGTAATTGCTGCTGGTTTAAAGCATGCCACCCATTACAAAGGGCACAGACATTAGTGCGCGCATTTTCTTACACACACGTAGTGGGCACAGTGTTCAGAAGTGTTGCTTGTTGGGCAAGTTGGTACATGTTTAAATTCGACAAAAGCCACTAAAACGTCGAAAAAGGAAGAAAACTGAGAGGTAGGAGCAGAGGCAGTGAACACAAGGGTGCGTCAAGTGCCGTCAAGAATGGTGTTTTCCAGGTGACGTCGTTGCTTATTCGGTTCACATTCAACCTTCGGAGGGCCATTGGGAAGAGGATTTCGAAGATTCGATTTCGGAAACTTGGTGACACAGTCAGACAACTGGCAAGAACTGGCTTGAGGTGACGTGCCCTTGGTGGGTTAGTAGCAACGTCCTCGGCTCTGCTTTCTTCGCCAACACAGCCACCGCGCCGGCCTGTTGATTGAAATGCATTGGCGGGACGTGATTCGTTTCGTTCCGAAGCGCACGAAAGGGCACAGTGGGTTGTCAAATAAAAGTGCTCTTGAAGAGGCGCGGAAACCTTAGACTTTACATAGGTATGGTCGTTTGTGTGCATGTGTGCGTATGTTTGCGTGTGTGACTGGGTGATTGAACATAATGACAAGCGAAACAGAGCGCGATGAAGATGGGGCCGGATATCGCTATCGCGTTCAACTATTAAAGGCGAAGCTTAAGCGTCCCCCAATTTTCTTGTTACTTAAGAATGATCGCTTGCGTAGTCTCGGTGAATTACTGCCTTACTGCATGGCGTTTTCTTTGTTTTGTTAGATACTGCTATCTTGAAGTATATATTGAAACCACAAACAGCGCGAGAAGACAGGGGCGGAAGGCGACACACACGTGCGCTATGTCACCTTCAGTCCCTGTCTTCTCGCGCTGTTTCTTTCGTTTCAATGTGCATCAAAATCAACTAGCCCACGAACAAGCGTTAACAAAAGCCATCTGATGCCAACAGACAAGGAAGCCAGGGATATCATAGGGGCTGTTATTTGTAGTTTTTTAATTGAAGTGCGTCAATTATGAGATAAAGAGCGCATAAATTAAAGCGGTCGAAAAACCAAGTCGCCGCCGATGGAGACCGAACTCACAGCTTCCGCAAGGTCAGGAGGCGAGATGTTTGAGACCTATACGTCCTTATACAGCACAAGTCGTGTATAAAGCCACACACGAAACGTTATCAATAACGAAATGAAATAACGAAGAAAATACTTCGTTATAGTTTAAATAACAGTAGGCCGAACTCCTAGAAGTGGCATCTGGAGCCGAATAATTTAATGAGATCTCTATTTATAATTAATCGCCGTGAACCAGCCACCGTCAGAAAAGAATTGTTCACTATCATGATCGACTAGCGCCTGTATTTAATATATTCCCTAGCGTGTCAGCTCCTTTGTGAATTCGAATCTGGGTTGTCTCTATATACACGACGACTAATGTCGGGAGCAAAATACCGCGACGCAGCGCGTTTCGCATGCCGGACGAAATGAGATTGGAGGTCGATTGCTTTAGATCCAGTTGTAACGAAAATTCGAGGAACGTAACTACGCAGAGAGAAGCAAATGGGACCAAAAAAAAAAAAGCAAGAAAGAAAAAAAAAGAAACGTGAACACGTTCGTTGGCTGGTAATAATATAATTGTGTGGGTTTAACGCCCCAAAACCACGATATGATTATGAAGGACGCCGTGGTGGAGGGTTTCGAAAATGTTGACCACCTGTTTTTTTTTTTTTTTTTAACGTGCACCTACAGCTGGTATTCACAAAATGTTCTTATGCCAGAACTGTTTCTAAGAGCAAATCCTAGCCACTCATGATGCTGAACAAATTAGCAAAGGTGGGGAACTAATGACGAAAAGCACATACGAACGAAAAGTTTTGTGAATTTGGCCCCCGAGGAGTATTTTCTCTCCAATCCACAACGCGTCACTTTCATCCCTTATATATATATATATATATATATATATATATATATATATATATATATATATATATATATATATATATATAGAGAGAGAGAGAGAGAGAGAGTATTGGCTGCTTGGCCATCAGCAATACCAGTACAGATGCCACTATGCCCATTATTTTCGTGATTACACCAATGCTAGCACAATTTGCGAGCTATAAATCGACACCATAGTGCAGTGGTTGACGCGTACGGCTCGCATTGCCACAGAGGCAACCAATAGTTAGCGCCCCAATAATAGTGGCAGGCAAAGTTTTATTTTTGCGAGGTTACGGCGACAATGAAGCGAAGTATGAAGCGATGGCCTGACATAGATGTCACAATAACGAAGTTGATGGCGTAACGGAAGGAGCAGACGGATATAGAGAGTTCTGAGTTTTTCACCGCTGTCGCATTCAAACACTTAGTACACACGACCTATAAAACACATCGTCTAAGTATGAAACTACAAGAAATCGCTTCAAAGAACTGACTTTGAAAGGGCCACTATTAAATGAAAAAAAAAAAGAAACAACAAACGAAAGCGCTAATTTAACTTCCCTCTTCCGCCCGTCCGACGTCGAGTTGCGCTTCACAGACAAAAGCGCGTGTATTGCGGGCAAGCGACCAACTACTCCAAGCAGTTCCCGGAATGCGCTCGGCGTTGACGGCACCACCCTTGACAGCGACTGAGACGAGCAGGTGCCGTGAGCGCAATCAATTTGTTCGCCGACGCGTGGCTTGTGCCTGATCGTCGCGGCCAAGGAGGCAACATTCATTACGAGCCGTTTTGCTGCTGCCGGCAATTGGGCAGGAGCAGTGCGCGCCTAATGGCCGCGCGGATGAAGGACGCGTCGCCGCCGCGGCCGGCTTATCGGGCGCGCAGTGAACCTGGCGAGAGCGCTTCCCGCAGCGAGCTAATTACTGCGGCTCGATTCCCGCGCGTTTCCTCGGCGGCGGCCGCGCGCGCGGGCGTGGGGGGGCTCGCTTTATCGACGGAATACAGGGAGCAGCAAATCCCGACCAAGCACTTTGTCGCTTCCTAACTGGCGCCGGCGTGCGTGCGTGCGGCCAGTTCTCCATTATCCACCATCATTGCAGGAAGAGGGAGGGGAGGAGGGAGAGAGAGGGGACGGCGCATGCGCGACCCGCCCCGCGCGTGCCGCTGTCCGCCGCCGCAGCCAGAGAGAGCCGCAGCGCGCGGGCCGCAGGCGGCACAGCAGCATGGAGAGCGGCGCGGCGGCCTCCTCCTACCCGCTGCACAGCTGGCACCCGCACGTGTACGCCCAGCCGCCCAAGAGCCCCACGCCGCACTCGATCGCGCACATCCTGGGAATACGCGACGACACCCGGAACAGCGACCAGCCGCTCAACTTGTCGTGTCCGGGACGCACGACTCAGCCGTCGTCGCCCGGCCTGGCCGCTTCGCCGAGGGCCTCGTCGGCACACGACGCCAAGACGGCCCCGTCGCCGCTACCCGCACTCGGGACGCCCAGTCTGCCGCACGCCGATGCTCAGCTGGCACTGCCCAAAGGTGAGTTCTTCGCGAAGCTCGGTGTCGAGAGACGCGCGCAGCACGCAGCCGAGGCGCACAGCCCGGCTGCCTGCCGGGCCGCTCCAACACGTGCTCGCGCGCGCGCGCCCACAACAGGTGCCCGGCGGCCCGCCCACCGCGCGCGCTCGCGTCTGGTGACCGCGCGCCCCCTCGCCTGTGCACCACAACTCCTCCCCGTTGGCACTAAAGAACAGCGCAGCTTCCACCCGGAAATGTCGTCGGCGAGCGAACGAAGCACTCAAACACTCGTAACACCTATTCGGCGCCCTATTCCACTGGCTCACGTCAAACGTGACGCAACTTTGCATTCACCCTATAAAAACACTGCGCTACCTGGACAAAAACGCATTGTCATCCCAGACTTCAAATTTGTTAGCGATCATGAGACTTTGTGCTGACCTGGAACAATGGTTAACTGCTGTTAAAGGAAACTTGATGATTGATTTGGTCTTCGGTATGGTTTTTCTTATTATTGTTCCGTGCTTTGTAGCGCAGAAAATGGAACTGCCTTTCTAGTTAGGATCGTCAGGAGTCTTACAGGAAAACTAGAGTAGCTCTGGCAGCAACACTAATCGCATAGTTCGGAGCACGGTTTCGACAACAGGTGGAGCTTAATTTTTGCTAATATCATTGTCGTTTTCCAGAAGCCACTCAACAGTATCAAATGGTAACATTGGCATCATATAAAACATGTTTATCTACACGTTCTGCATAAACAGCGCTTGTTTGTCTACTTCCTTTCATATTTGTCTGTTCTGTGCGCGCTGAAATCATCACATATATTCTTACTAACTCGCCTAGTTTTCATCACTTTTACTTTTGAATAGAACGTGCATCTTGTAACGCAAGCATAGACAAACTCTCCCGCAGAACGTAAATAGTCTTTGTCACGTGGAACTGCACCTTGTAATATTATATCGGCGTTTATGTTTCCCTTATATTCACTTCCATCACAGACGTTAACGGGCTGGCATCTTAAAACAAAAATAAAGTTTAAACACTTAGAATAGGATGTCAAGCGCGAGCGACACTTGAAATTGGACACTTTAGCTGTCTGAACGAATTGGCACCCTTATTTTTACGTTGAACCGGAGTAAACCTGACGGAAGTGACAATTCCTAAACTTCCAACTCATCTGAGCATGGCTTGTACTCAACTACACTTTCATGCATTGCGCAAGCCGAACATAACCAAAGACATACAGGTAGTGGAGTCGTAAAATTATCGTAAACAATGAATTTCGGTCGTTATCCTTTCATTGAAAGCATTGCGAGTGCCAGGCACAATTAAAACCAACAGCAGCCGAATTCACGAAGCATTTCCTTCGTAAGTCCACTTTGCTATCAGCCAGCTGACTTCGCTAATGACACCCCCAGTATTATGACTGGCTGAAATTATTGTCATACGAACTATCCTCGCTTAAGGCGTGTTTTGTGAATACGGACCCTGCTAAAAAAACACGCCGGCACTTTAAATCAACAGGCTCCAGGTACGATGGTTCTAAAGTCATCACTGCGCTGCTCTTGTGCGAAAAATAACTGTGCGCATTAACTGCACGCTAAACTTTACGACAGTTCTCTTCGGTATTTTCTTGCGTCGATTCGAACTTTTCTTGGTTGCATTGTTTCGTGTCGATTTGATTACGAGCTGTGCTCAAGCGTCAAACAATCAAGAAATAGTAATCAGTTGGAAGTCCTACGCGCTAATGCACCGCCCAATAATATTGCTTCAGTCCATATAAAAATTGCTTCATGTTCGCGGACTGACTGCTGAGCAAGAGCAAAAAAAAAAATGTAAAAAGAAAGACCATTGTATTTGGCAGCATTACTTTGGAACATCAAAATAAGAAGAAACAATAGAACATCGGGCGCTACGTTAATTACTTAATTGCAAAGTTTAAGGCGCGTGTTAAGCTTAATCAAATTTAAAAGCTTAACGTGTATGGTATTTGTTGTCCAACAAACAATGCAACTGGCGTCATCTTCATTGACCGACATGATAGGTTCTTTTCAATAAAGTATTTGAGTCAGGTAACTGGGCCAACCTATTCTCACTGTATGGTCTGTGCCTGCGACTGGTGACGTTATGTACGTCAAACGTTGTCTTCAAGAAGGCTGTCCAACTTGTGGCAGCGCTGTCGTTTTAATAGCACTTGCTTTGTAAAAAAAAGAAGAAAAGGTCACTGTGCAATCAGTGTTGACTGTGAGCCCACCATTTTATCCCTGTAGAAGGGCAGTGTGGTGCACTGACAAGCTGAAGAGGTCATCGGTCGGGCGCAGGCGTGTACACATGGTGGGAACCATTCCATCGCAATCAAGAGCTCAATCAGTCAACATGTATGATGTTGGCCAGGTTCCAAGGACGTTGTGTCCAGGTTGGCTGTCTTCGCCGTAATAATAGCTGTGGGTAAATGTATTGGGCAAGGAAATACCTCACTCTGTCCGTTCTTGCCGATAGCCTCCGGGGATATAAGGTTCTCGTCCCCCTGTTTTGATCTGTCGTGTAGATTTCCTCTTGTGAACCATCATGTATGTACAGTTGAAAGGGTCTTGTGCCATTGAGGATGACTGAACTTCCGCAGTTGTTTCATCCTGTCATATTGAACGCTAAATTGCCTTCTTTTTACGCATTTCTTTGAACATGTGTAAGATTGTTTGGAGAAATTGATTTCGTTCTTACGCGCATTCGTGTAGGCTTTCAGGTATTCGATCGGTACAGTGCTTGAACGGCCGCACTCCAGGTCCGCAAAATTGTGGAGAAATTTGAGAAGCAACGAGAAACGAAGAAATCGAATGCATCCGCATCATTTCACAATCAATTCATTCTCACTAAACGCTAAATTGGTTTTGAACTCTGCTATAGGCACCAGCAACGACAAGAGCAGCCGGTATTTACGTCACTTCTCATCGTCCAAAAAAGAACGGAACGTCTATGAGCCAGACATATTAAAACAGTAGTGGCAATTTTGTTCTTGTTCTCAGACATGTTAGTGGCTTCATACACGCGAACAAGACCAGACCACAGTAGTCCTCTTTTTTTATTATTATTATTTAAGATTACTGTTGAGGCAAAGAACACGTTACTTTGTCATTCGCATCGCTCGACACGTAGCTGGTTGCGGAAGTTTCCATCGATTTCCTTGTAGTGTTTACGTGTCGACACTCTTCCGCTTTGTAACTATGCGCGCCTTTCCTTTGCGTCAACAGAATATGACTCTTAGGGCCTGGATTACTTCCGGCTCTAGACGCGGTTCCGGTTTCTGCGTAGCAACACAGTCTGTCTGTTCTATTTCTGGCGCGCGGGCTTCACTCATGCTACGCGAGAGCTCATTACATTGCGTATCACTTGCCGGCATGCGCCGACTGCGTATGAGATCCAACACTTTTGTTGGTGCGAACGAGTGCTGTGAAAAAAAAAAAGCGCACTCAGAACTTCATAAAGGACCCTTTTTCGTACTTAGCCAATCTTATATAAGTGTTACCACTGCAGGAAGTTTGACGTGTAAAAAGACGAAGGGCGCGCTCGATAGCAATGGATATTACAGATGCCGGGCTTGTATGCACTGATCTATGATTTTTTCGGCAACAGCGTATACTTTTTTTTTTCTAAAGAGACAAATTGGCTGTTCATTCCTACGTGAAAGCAAGAATACGTTTTACGCAAGCAGCGTGATTTCGCATAGATCTCCCACTCTCTCTCTCTCCCACACGCAAAACGATTTTTTCCTTAATGTGACTCTACACTGACCGTTCATAAAAAGTCCACCAAACGAACTGACAAAAGAGTGGCTTGTTCGGTAAATTGGTAAACGGTAATACTAAGCGAATGTCAGAAAAAGGGGGAAACCTAAGTTAAGAGCTAAACAACAGAGTCTGTTTTCTAGTTTATCCTTTTGTTTTTTTTTTCGGTTTTTTGCTCCCTTTGCTGGCAGTCTCTTAATAAACGAACGGACATTGTTTGGTATTGTTTGGTACAGAGTGTTCAGGAGATACTTTTGAGAAAAACTTCGGGGATAGCCTCACGTGCATATACTTATGCCTAATCAAGGCTTGATATGTTTCCTTGAAAACAATTAATTTATTTCTATAGGGAAAATGAACAGACAACTGAACGCGTCGAAACAGAACGCAGGTCTTCCGCGTATGCTGGACCTAGGCACGAAGCGAGAACTTGGCGATTCCGGTGCCAACAGCAATTCCATTCTCGAAAAGTTCCTGGTTCTTCCTACCGATATGTCCTGCAAGAATATCTGTCATCCAAACTTCTTCCGCCAAATGCTGCACGGATGCTTTCTTTGATACTGCGTCACTCCCTCTGTTTTGCCATTCTCCCCTCGCGTAGGGTAGCCAACCACACACTTTTCCGGTTAACCTTCCCGCCTTTTGGTCCCCACCTTCTTAATTACCTGGGTTGCGCTCGAATGGCCGTGACTCGTGTTCCAACCTTTTTCGTGCCTAAGGCTGTATACTCTACGTGTAATATGCCAGCAAGGGCTCTGTCACTTGCCCCGTTAATCGGGTTGGCAATCGCCGGGCGAATTCTAAGGGCTGGCGTCACGGCCCTCCGAAAACGCACCACGAAAGCGCGGACAATTTAGAGTTGGTCCTTTGGTGCGCCAGCGAACGCCGGTTGTGGTCCAAAGACCGAGTCAGAGCCAAGAATCGATAACACAAACGAAAACGAAATATATTCTCAGTTAAGGCAATACAAATAATACAAACACATGCACACTCGGCTGGTACCAGTTACAACTTCACAATATAATTCAGATGGTGTTTACACAACGGGAGCTAAACAAACAGATCACACGCTACGAATGCAATCGCATGCATTACAACTATTCAACGACAGTTAAAGTCCTGAATAGATAATGGCGTATCCAGTCCACAATACTTGGACGGTAATCGAATGCTTCTCTTCAAGGAAACACTCACGCCAGCTCCAGCGTTGATCGTCGTAGTTCAACCGTCGTCGTGACTTGTCACGGCTCACACGGTGTCGTCATCGGATTCTTCCAAATCGACGATCGACTGACCGCACACCATCATAAACACGTCTTCTTTGGCTAACGGAGCCACACTTAGCGTAACTTCACCATATCCGGGCCGACTGACTCGCTCACTCCTTCGCTGACTCTCTCACTGACTTCTCAACTCCACGACTGGCTCCCTCTCGACTGACTGGTCGTCGTCGCACGCTTTTATCCCTTCTCCCCCGGTTTCTAGAAGCGTCGGGAGAGTTCTTCGGCGTGCAGTACAGCTGAGGCTAGAGAAAGGGCGAGAGCTTTCTCGTAGGTTCGAATCGCGGCGGCACCGCTCGGGGATGCGTCCCCCCTTCCTTCTAGAACCATCCAGGATTTGCCGGGCGTTTGATCGCGTCGTCTGCGCCTGGCTCGATTGGGTGAGGAGGATGCGGCGCGCCGGCGTCTTTTGATGCTTGTTTTTTTGTCTTTTGCGCTTCTTGGGCGAGCGGTTCGCGCCGTTCTGTCTCGTAGCTGTTTGAAAGCGGCCGCGCGCACGCTTTATAACACGCTCGTTTGTGACAGGCTCCGCCAAGAAGGACATCGGTTTTGATTTGCTTTTAACGACAGATCAAATCTCACAACTGTTGCTGAATTTTAACGGGAGTGTTACCTAACCGATTAAGCAGCTGTGGCATACTGAGCCCATTACGATTGGAGCCAACAGGGCAAGCGCGCTTTTGCCGAGGTATTTCTGCGGACTTTAAAGAGTCGGTAAAAATCACATCCAATTCCCCTGACTTCTTTGTTAGCTTGTATGCAGCTTTCGGACATTACACTTAATCACCGCGGTCACTGTTTGTCGTATATGAATGGTTTATCAAATAACCGTACCTGTATACGGAAATCAACGGGAGACTTCCGAACTGTTTTCTTAAGCAACGACTGCTTTGCGTAAAAGAAAAATGCAAATAGTTTGGAAGGAAACGAAGAGGGAAACGGGCGTTTGGCTTCTTTCTGTCATAAACATTTCACGATCGCAACGAGGACACCGCGATATTCCATTACGACTGCGCATGAGCTTAAGCAGAGCGCTGATCTCTGTCTTTGGGGCTTTCAGAGCATCATTATTAGGGGAGCAGGAGGCACCTGCAGAAGCGAATCCTTATGCATGTGTAAAAAGACCTCGTGTCAGAGGTCATAACGAATTCAGAAGGATGGCATGACGGCTGAAATGCGTTCCGCAGCGGCGTCAAAGGAACACACAGCGTCTGTGTATTCTGTGCATGCTTACTCGGACTGTGTACACTTTTTTTCTCTCTTAAGTTATTAAGGAGGAATGAAGGAACGCATTGAAGTTGAAGAAAAAAAAGCTTGAATGTATTTATATGTTTGCAAAGACAAGAACATATAGTGTAATTCATGATATCAATATTTTCCCATGCATTAATTTATCGTACTACCTGTTATTTTCTTTAACACAGTTTTTAAGATTACCTGCGGCCGACAGCGCTATTCTACATTTTGAGCCATACTTGCGGATAAAGCGAAATTTGCTCAGATGACAAACCGCGATGCGCATGCAGGTTATTAAAAGCTCACAATTATGGTTTTAATTGTTTAGTTTTGGGTAAAGACGTGTGATCTCGTCCATAATGTGGAAGGAACGCCGCTCTGACTAAGCGGGGCAAGGGATAGCATTCAAGCAGAAATGTTGGATCATCCCAGGCTTAATTTCACTAGTGCTCAGCTTCAATTTCGCATTATCAGAATAGGTCCTAAAGCAAATAATTAATAAAGCTAATTAGTACAGTGCATTGATCATGCATGGAAGTGAACACAGCAATTTTTCGTGCAAGTAATTTCTATCTCTTGAGCTAATCAACATCGACAGGTTGAAATGCACTTATACGTTTTGATGAAACAGCTGATGACGCGCGCGCGCAGCCGCACAATCGCCTTGCTCTTGCATGAATCAGATTATTATCACGTACAAGACTATTAAGGCGATCACAGACTACATGCAGGTTTTTATGGGCGGCTCTACTTCAATGGTCAATTCCACATCTGGCATTAACGTCGTCAATAGCAGTTTTTGTTATACACTGAAGCTACTCCATGAAGTGGTATTAATGGAACCATTACCTTGCCAGTTTAATCAGCATTGCTGATAACATACTTTAACAGCGACCTGACAGATTAGTGATAATTTCCGGTTATAAGTCGTCACTTCGAAGGCAGCCAGCAGACGTGCGTCTTGGCTCTCGCAAGAAGCTGGCTTTGGGAAATACGAAAATTTGCCACAGTATACTGTTGATAATGACAACACTACATTCAAACCACTTTGGGGCTGCGATACGGTGCAACTGGCAATCATAGAGCCGATGAAGTTTCGTGGTCTGCTCATCAGCAAGCTCAGTACATACGTCCTGAACAGATATATTGTGGAACAACTTCTCTAATAGCTGGACATGTCGCATTTAGAATAAGAAAATGCGTTGCAATTGACATATTAAGAAAGTAATTTTGCGAAAGGCCACAATATGAAAGAGTCACGAAATGGGATATTGTTATCTATCAAACTTTATATAGCACTAAGCCATAAAGGAAATCGTGTGGGTCTTGATGATTCATTGTATATGTCTGAATACTAATGACCAGCCGTGGTATAACTAAGCGGCTAAGGTGTTGCGCTTCTGAGCTCGAGGACTCGGGTTCGATTCCCGGATGCGGCGAGCGCAGTACGATGAGGGCGAAATGCAAAAAACACCCGCGCACTTAGGCACGTGACGAAGAATCCCAGGATGGTCAAAATTAACGCACAGTCTCTCGCTTGAGATGTAATTCTAAGATGACGTGCAAATGTCTTCATTGCGAAACAAGTTCACTTCATTTTTCTCCACTTCAGTAATCTACTAGCGCCTAATTTTGTTGACACTGCACAGAAAAAACAACCGCCCGGACCCTCGCACTTCGAAGCATCAACGCACATCACTGCTTGTACTGAGGCGGAGGATTGAGTTTGCTAATCCTTATACATTCATATTTTGTTCGAATGTATATAGTGCCACGTGCCATTCTTGCGGTTGCCATGAGTCTGTACCATACGTGCACATTCCGGGAAACTGCCACTCCAACGGAAGGTAGATCCCTGTTGATCCTAAGATGCGTCGCCACTCTTATTTAGCATTATTTCCACAGTTCTGCGCATGTAGGCGCACTTGAGCATGTCGTGCTTGGAACAGTGCATACCAACATGTTCAAACTGAATGAAAAAGGCAAGAGCGAAAATAAAAGCAGACTTCATGCATTGTTGTTGTTGTTGTTGTTGCTCTTATTCTTTCAATAAAACTATTGGTCGAAAACGCCTTTATTGGTCCAGTCAGGACTGAATATACTGCAACTTTATTTCGTAAAATACATCATGTCCGCAAGAAATGAGGTAACGAGATCTATAGGTATCGTAGCCCCCCCCCCCCCCCCCCCCTCAGACCAAACGAAACCTTAGTGACAAAGTACCTTTTAAAGTCGTTTTTCATGGTCAACTAGTCTGTTACAAACTTGAAAAACTTATTCCATCTGTATAGGGCACGTGCTCAAATCGGGAGCTGTACGCACCAAGACCAATTTCTACAGTTTCTTCAGATAAAAGCACATTTTGTTTGACACCCGCGCGCATTTCCTGCGCTTTTCGCTCATAGTGAGGGCCTGTATTCAGAGAAACCTCGTATCCTGTAGCACTATTCGTGAGAGCAAATTCAAGACAGTCGCGAAGCGGAAAATATGAAATGTTAGAGAGGGCCGCCGGCCGTTGGGAAAGAGAACTTGCGAACGAAAAGCATTGCGAGTTCGGCCCGAAGCCTGTAATGTTGAGGCGATAAAATGTAATAAGTTGGGCAGCAGGCAGCGACACAATCACAGTGCGGCGCCAAGATTTTCCCGAAAGAATGACTGCCTCCGCAAGTAACACGACCACGAAGCATGTATAACATAACGCCATTTACTTTATTGTTTATTTAAGCACGGGCATAAAAGAAGAAAGGCTTCAGTACACACAGAAAGCTGCAAAGAAGCGGCACAGATCGTAAAAATAGAAACGCGCAAATATAACAACCGCGCTGCTGAACAGAGCGCGTAAACACTTCGATTTCCGCCGGAACCTATACGCCATCAATTTCGACTTCTCGGACGGCTACACACAAGCGCGGCGCGGTTTTCGCGCAACGGCTATCATTTGCTCGGGGCTTGTACTGGGTCGATCCGGGGTGCGTCCGCGCCGAGCCCTCTCCGCAGAAGCGCTTCTGCAGCGAGCCGTTCCCCCCACGCTGGTATTCATCTCAATCTTCCGGCGTCGCGCTCATTTCAGCGATGAGGCTTAAACGTGAGGGATATAGGGGCGCGCGATTCGCCGAACGCAGTATCGAAATCTGGCCGAGCTTAATCGATGTCGCCATGGTAGAACATTGCGTCAGCGCGTACCTAATGATTTCGACGCGGCACTTTCGCAACTACAACGGTCAGTTCTTGTGCGCGTTTACACATATCACAAGATCGGGGATGGAAGAAAGAGCCGTCGCCGTTGCCCAATCGGTATAGAGCACCGCACGCGTGTTGCGGAGCATGCGGGTTTGACTCCAGTATCTCTACCGGTCCTCTCTCTAAGGTTTCTGTAGCTTGAGCGACCGGGCTGCTTCAAAAGTGCCCGCTTTCATGACAAATTTAGGAAAAGGCATAAGCTGCGTGAAAGCGATTGCAAGCGTAAGGAATAATAAAACTTAAGCAATTACAGGATGCGCATTAATAATTATAACAACGCGAAGAGGCTATACACAAGTATAAACAATGTGTAAGACAGTGAAGCCAAACAACGAAGCCAAAAGTGCTTCATTAAGGTCGTGTCTAAACGAGCCCGTCGAACATTCCCTTGCTTGTGCAACGCAGTGGTCAGACGAAAAGTACAAAGCGCTGACTAACCAGCGTTATTCACATGGGTGCAATATTTGCTACAAAATCAAACAACGGAAACATTGGAGAGGAGTTAATGGAACAAGAAAAAAAATATTAACGGGGCATTTCCAGGCCAGTAGCTAAGCTTCAGGAAGTCTAGTGATAACACGAAAGAAGTTCACGCACGTCTCGAATATTCGGCATCAGCGTGGCCGAGCTTCACTTGATTATCCGAGTAAGTATGACAAATGACGCGCGCACTGAGTGACACACATCTGATACGTGCCTACAGAGAAGAAGCGCGTACAAGTTGTCGGACCAGGCGGGTGATCTGATTAAGCCATTTATTTTTATTGAATTGCGAAAGCTTGCAACGTCTCCCTTTGACTCATTGTTTTGGACTTGATAAGGTATATATCTGAGTCACCATAATAAAATGTTATTTGATGGTGCGAAAATGGCACGTGACTACGCAATTGCAGTTACGAAACACAAGCTTATGTAGTACACTGGCCCCTCGATAAGAAAAAAAAAGGAAATTGGCACGCCGCGGTGCTTGCGAGGTGTTAACGCACTGAAGCACTAACGGGTGTAGTTCATCCTGTTCAATCGACCTCCGTGCGCGGAGCAGCCTTTGATAATTGGTTGAACTTACATCTGAGGGCACTAAAAGCGCCGCGCGTTAGGCGGCAGTCACGTGGTACTTTTTTTTTAATTCGCGCGCTTTAAAGAAAGGTCGAAAAAAATTAAGCAGGAGAGTTATCTTCCCAGAGATTGAAAATTCGATGTTTCTTAACAAGCGCTACAACTTTTGTCTTGAAGATTTTTCTCTAGAGTTACAATTTAAAAATCTCATTAAGCAATATTCGTTAATTGCCGAGCTTGGCGGGCTGGAAAAATATATTCTGACGAGCTCTACATGGCTCGGAACAATACTGCGCTAATTGGAGACGCGTAGCGCCTATGTTTAATTTTTTTAATACTTGGTGCTTCTTAGCTGAAACACCCTGTATGTGAATGCATGTACGGACACAAACATACACGTTTTTAACGCGATAGCGTTAAAGAGCTCGTTTCACAGAAATTTCGGCGTCGGCATCTTCGGTTGTGAGCGAAAAATCGACGTTGGCCGTGAGCGAAAATTCGAGATAGATGCAAGTAAACAAATAATAATAATAATAATAATAATAATAATAGCAAAATATTCGGTCCTTGTAGCAATCGAACCCAGGCCTTCTGCGTTGCAAGCAGGTGAACCACGCCCGTGCTTGAAACGGCTTCGTAAAAAAATGAAAAAAAAAACGCTATAAGAATGCCATGTAGTGGGAGGAGTCTCCTTGACACATGTAATATTGCGTGACATTAATCGTAGAATCACACCAGGCGCCAACACATCTGTATATATTGCGCAACGAGTGGGGGGTTTAAGCAGCCCACCCACTAAGTGTGCAGCTGCGCAGGTGTGCGTGGTACCTTACGGACGCTATAGTGGGTACTTCGCTAATTTGCAAAAGGAAGAATTATGGCTTAGTACACTCGCAGCTGTACTTGCAGAAGGCGTTCTAGAATGTTACGCGCACAAACGTTCCTTTCCTTCGGGCACGGTTGAAGGCGATGCGCTTGGGACCCGGTTACGCCGTCACATTCAACTCACGAAGACAAAGCTCAAATGTCCTCCAAGTTTGTTTGTTTTTTTTGTTTTGTTTAAACCGCATACAGATCTGACGCGCGTTATGGAACCAGTGAGATGAAAGGCTTTCGTGAAGCCCGCTGTTAATTAAGGACGATATAAAACTGTCCACCTTCGGCTTCGTGTTTTGCAGTGTGCATAGCGATTGCGTGCTTTAACGCCAAGACGCGGAGACCCTTCACCGTGTGCGGCCAACGCGAACGCGAATAACCAGCCCAGTTTATTGATGCAATGCATAGGATCAACTTACCTGTCGCAAAATTACCCGGCAGGCATGTCAAACAGCGGGAAAGAAGGCGCTAAAAGTTTCGCTTTGAAAGCAAATATGCGTTTGAAGTCAGATATTTGTTATAGTGAAATTGAATAGATATGTGGCGTTTGTTGTTTCAATGCATAATTCTGTCGAGGACAGGCTTTTTCCGCAAACATCGTGGACGAACACAACAACAACAACAACAGACTGCTAAGGTAGCGCTCGTAAGACTTGACCGTGTCGACAAGCAGAAATGCAGCCCCTCTTGGTTCACGAGTGCACACCTTACTTGATTTTTTCAACTGGCGAAAATTCGTGGAGGTGTGTACATATTTAAATGCACATGTGCGTCCGCATCCCGGCTCAAGAGACATTGCCGTAATGAGTGCGCGCATCTTCTGAAATGCCAGGGGCACTGTAAATGACACACGCAACAACGATTCAAGGGGTCAGCAGAAAAAATATTAAGCGTCACTAAAAAATTACAGCAATTACGCCAACTAGGAGCCATACACTTAAGCTATCGTGAGTGGTAGATTTGTACCATGCGTATATTGTTATTTACGTTGCAAAATAAGCATTACGCATATGTTCTTGTCTCTCCCTCTCCCCCCTCCCCTCGTCCCGTTGCTCTTAGTCGCGCTGCCATCGCAACCCTCTTTTTGATGTCGTTGACAATTGCTTGGTTAACAGCTGTTCGTTGCAGACTTCGGCTTATAGATCCGTGTGAACGAACCGTCGCTTGCCGATTGATAATTTCGCAGGACGGATTTTGTCGAGTATAGCTGTCGCCTTTTACAGGCATAAACGAATACTTAGACGGCACACGAGGGATCTGAAAATACAGCTGCTTGAGGAGGATTTGTGGAGCCGATCTAAAAAGAGAAGAGTTTCGTGTCGTCAACGGGTCGACGAAAGAGGCTCCACGTTATATTATTCAAACTCCGCGCAAATTTTCAAGTTATATCTACAGAGTAGAAGTTTCATTTCTTTATTATTATTCTTGGTGTCCGCTAGGGATAGCGGGTCACACAGTCGTACGTTCGAAGGAGCGTACGAGAAAAAAAAAATGTGCCTTAACGGAATGAAGCAATAAACGACACTCTGCATTATATCAAACGGCAGGAGAAGACATACACGAGCGAGCAGCCTCACACGCACGCACATACCAATCTGCTTAAGCAGGATTTAGTTTGAGATAAAAAACGCGTCATCGTTTTCCGGGGGCATAAAAATGCATTCAACGATTGCTCGATTGCCGAGTATCGAGCAGTCTAACTGCTCTTCTTTTCTTTTTCCTTCGCTATTTGCATATCGACAGCGAACAAGGGAAAAAAGAAGTACGATCATGCAGTTTATTATTTTTTTTAATGAGCAAAAGGAAAATAAGACCGATGGCTAGTGTCACCCCGGAGTCGTCGCCTTATCGGGTGCCCTAAGAGTGGCCGCCCTGCGAGCGGTTTACACCTGGTCGACGAGAATCGGCCGGTCGCTTTTATGCCTCCCGCGATAAGCGCGAGGCGTGCGTCCCACAAATAGGCGGCCATGGGCACTTACCGGCTACTGACGAGCGCGCCGGTGGCTCCGCTGTCACGGTCCTCGCGCACGGGACGGCTTAATAGGGCCGCTTGACAGTGCAGCAGCGGCGGCAATCAGCTCTGCCGTGAAAAAGGTGACGCGACCACGACACTCGGGCATGCAGGCGGCGCGGCTCCCCCGGTTACGCTCCGCGTGCTTCTTCTCTCACGGTGTATACTTGTTTGGCGGACAAAGCGTGCGCGCGAGTAACGGGAATGGCGCCGATGACGACGTTTATGAGCGAACCGGTCTGAACAGAGAGAGAGAGAGAGAGAGTAAGAGATGAAACGCAGAGAGGTTATGTGACGCTGAGCCATGCTCCCCACAGTGCACCTTTTCCATACGTCAACCTCATCTAGCTGTCTCTCTTTCAGATGAACTGTCCGGTTGGCTACTCTGCAATGTGTGAAGAGGCACGAAAGAGAACTAAAAAAGCTGAAGTGAATCGCTCATCAGAAGCGCTAAGAACGCCAGCTGATGACTATATACAGTTCGTCATTCAGCACCGATACTTAAAACCAGAAGATTTGCGCTTTTTGAACTCGAACTGACGTCGGCTGCGTGTCAATGATAGAAAAATTGTTATTCGTTAGTGACGGTTGTCAAACCCGTTTAGGGGGATTGTGTGTGTGTGTTTGTTTACTTGATTGTGCGCGTGGAGCGAATCAAGTATACCGTGAAAAGAAGGCGCGGAATCGGATGTTTGAGACAACAGTTTTCGCGCCCTCTGGATTTGTGGCCATTCCGACAAAGACGGGGTATGCATTAGTGAATGCTGTGCATATATTCTAACTGGAAGGCTTCAAATGAGAGTTGCATCCCTTCGTAATAAGCCATGCGGAAGGCGTTGATTTGTATGAGGCGTTGATTTGTATGAAGTACGCCGAAGTAAATCGAGTCAATCGTGAGACTGCAACAGTGCCAAGGCAACTGCGCGAAAAATAAGACGGACCGACTTTCCTGAACATGAATGCATGTAATGCGAGCTGCAGACTGCATATGTTATGCACTGTGATGTGCCGTTAGAGAGGGCGAACATTCCACTGCTGCGTCCGTTCTATAGTTTCTGGAAAGGTTTGATTGCAGTGCGCTTTTACGCAGAAAGTAACAGCGCATATTGACGCGGATGTGTATACGGCGCGAATAGCGACGCCGGCATCGTACGTGGCCGCTCCAGATAACATGCCTTCCACGGGATGTCCGCTGCAGGCGAATAGCTGGCGGGAAAGCCGGCAAATGCACATTACAGCGACAGCTTTCCTTGGACCTTTCGCCCTGTTTAGTGGTCGTTCATATTTATTTTCTCTTCCAACCGAAGGAGAGCACGTTTCTATATAACAACGGGATCGGCTTATACATAGCCGTATGTAATAAACCACAGTCTTTTAATAGCTTTCGGAAGATAACTTTTAAATGACAGCTCTTGAAGAGTCCTTCAAAAGCTATCAAATCACTTTGGCAGTGCCCATACGTTCATGCCAGTGACCGACTATGTTCTCTTCTTAATTATATATATTAAAGAAATGGTATATATGCTTAAATATCGTCACATAAAATGTTACGTTTTCAAGCGCATATTTATTTTGTTAACGCGAAGCTTTCGTTACCATCCTCAGCAGTTTGGCCCGCCTGCACGGTAGCTTTTCTTACAGAGCAAATAGGGCCGATCCCTGATACAGCCTGACAGCAAAATTGTTCAGTCTCGACGATGGTGTAAGAAAAGCTGCGCTCATCCAGAAAAACCACGTGATCCGCGGCCGCTTGGGTCGCGGAGGTCGTATTGTACCGCTTCGCGGTGCGGGGCAGTTAGTACGAAGCCAAATGACAAAACTTCAGCGATGGGAGAATAAAGCGAACGCTCCATCTCGCGCGCTTTGAAATAAAATAACGTTGCATGTATGGTGTATATTTGAGGGCATCATTTATTTAAACCTTCTAAAAGCTCCCCTTAGTGTTGATTCCATGGTAGGTTAGATTTGCCGTATTATTAATGTCTTTTACAGCCGAGCTGTTATGCTTTTCGGTATGCCGTTACGCGTTCTCAAAAACTATCATCATCATCATGAATTGCCTCTGCCTTTCAAGCACGTGCAACGCTTCATGTTATGCTTAATCTTATGCTTCGCTCCTCAAGCATGTGCGCCCAGCGCGCGCTCTCCCGCTGCGCCGGTTTGTCCGGCGTGGGATGCAATAACTCGGATGGGAGAGAGAACGAGTACAGAGAGAGAGAGAGAGAGAGAAACAAAAAGATAGAAAGGAGAAAGAGAGAAGTAGAGATAAAAAATGGAAGAAAGAGAAAAAGAAGGTAGAAAGACAGAGAAACAAATAGACAGAGAGAGAAAGATATAGAAAAGAAAAAACAGACACAAAGAAGATATAGAAGAAAGAGATTGTAAGACAGAAAGAGAAAGAAATAGAATCAAAGAAAGAGAGAGAGATCGAGAGATCGAAAGAAATAGGGAGCAAGTAATAGACAGAGAGAGAGAGAGAGTGAAAGAACGGGAAGAAACAGAATGAAATATAGATAGAGCGAGAAAGAGAACGAAATAGATAGAGAGAGAAAGACATAAATAGAAATAAACAGAGACAAAAACAGATAGAAAAACAAAGAGGAAGAGAAGGAAAGAGAGGAAGAAAGAAGGAGGAAAATAAAGAGAAACAAGGTAGGCCGCCCAGCTCTGCTCTTTCTTCAGGCTTGGCACCACAAGCGCGAAGCTGCCATAATTTTTTTTCTTTACTCTTCAATGCTTCTCGTCAGATCCTAAAGAAAATAAGTACAGACGCCTTTCCTGCGCGAATTCTATCAGACGTGCTGGAGAAATCAGCAGAAAGAAAAGCAACAGGCTCCATTCCTTCTCCACCCTAATTTTCTAGTCATACGTATCGTATATGGTCTGCGCTGAAGTGGCGACGTCGGTTTGTGATTTGTCAGTGGCGTGTATATCGGATACATCACGTCGTATACGCGTGACAGGCTGCAAGTTTGGGACGTGTCTCGCCGCCCCTGCATGTCTCTTAGGAGCTGCCCTGTTAACCAAATGATTATGTTTAGCATTACTTCTAAATTTCCCCCAATCGCTTGGTGCCGCAGAACTGCTTATATAGTGCAATACGTGCTGGCTTCTCGGCGGACAGACGGTAGACCTCGTAGTATATGGACGATAGTAGCTCGGCTTCATATGTTCTTATGAATATATGAAGCCGTTCCTTGTGGCCTTGTAAATCTCTTCCAGTAATGTTATACACGAAAACAACTCACGCCGCCTTCACCACTGCGTCATGCTTAACCGCATACATGTATGTGGATGTAGGAGTCGCTCAGGCGGAGAAAATTTCATTGCAATGCTATTCAGTCAGTATCTACCAATATCCTTTCTGTTTAGAGCTTAGATTTGGACCTTTTACTCACCTATCAGCCCCATTTCAGCGTGCGCGACCGTCGACTGAGACGCCTAGCCGGAAACCGAGTAGTCACAAGTATACGATGCCCCCCGCCCTGGAATTCTCTTCTTCCCTTCTTCCTTGAATGTGCGGATGAGGAATAATAGGAAAGGAAGGCGTTTGATGCGTTTGGACTTAGATCGGCGAGCGCTTGTTTGTAGACTTTTCTGATCAGGCTGTTTAGTTTCATTTTTTCTGCTGCGAACCATCTATGCGGCCACATACGTAATTTGGCTAATGACAAACGCGTGGATAAGCCTTATGACATTTGCTTCTTTCATGACACTATGCTTGTTGGTGATTCTTTTGGTTAAGCGCATCGTTTGAGAAACCTTCTCTTCGAGATTACGAACCGTTTCCCCGTTGGTGCCTTTAGCCTCTATTGTTAAATCGAGGGCCGAAAGACATATTTGAAAGTTTAGTCTCAACGAAATATGATTATTCTGGCAGTTAAGTTGGGCCACGACCCCATCTTTCCGCACCTATGTTTTCCTTCCTTGTGTAGCGCCATGAGCCGGAACACCGGCGCGACATCATGCGCTGGAGAATGGAATGCCTTTCGTCGGGTGCCAACAAGCGTGGCACCAGTGGCACCCTTCCCCGGCGTTGAGTACAGAAGTTGCATGCGACCATAGCCGAGGGCTCATATAGCTCGAAAGCCACCCAAGCCTCCCCGAGAGGCTGCGCACGCTCATGCATCGTCTCGCCAGGAGACGAAGCCTTGACACTTGGCAGTGCTGCCAGACACTGCTGGTGGGCCGACTCTATACGTCGAGACTGAAACCCTGTGCTCAGTATATATTGCGCCAGTAGCGACGCCTTGTGTTGGCTGCAGTTCAACGCTTATCCGTCTAGGCCGTGTGCTCTATAGTGCTACTTGTCACCACAAAAAGCAGCAGCTTGCAAAGAAGGACTCGAAGTGGGTGGGAGGGGTTGTTCAGTGCCATCCCCTTACCATTCAGCGCGAATCTTTTTTTTTTTTTTCGGCTCCTACTGACAGTCATTAGCGACAGGTGTAGCAACTGCAGACACACTTCGCTCTCAACCAATGCCACAGCCATCTGCAACATTGCCGCTAATAGGCTCGTTCGTAGTCAGCGATGGAAGTTAGTCGACTGGCTACAAAATTTCACAGATCTGCGTCCCCCGGCGCTTCTGCAGCCACCAATTGCGTTGCGAGAAGTGACGTTTGTATGGATTGAGGCGTGCCTTTCCGCCTGTTTCGAATGTCCATATTCCAAACCGACGCGAGGAACAAAATAAGTGCTGTGACGTCAGCATAGCGTTCGAGCTTCGTGAAAAGTATGGCTGGCTTGGTGCTGACGCCCACGAGTGCTTTTGCGCAAGAAGAGCTGCGGCCTCCTGAGTTAGCGAACAGCGGCTTTCACTTTCAAGCTCGACGACTGTTATGCCGCTGTGACTGCGCGCCTGACGGGAATCAGTACGAACGTCGCCACCGCTGTAAAGTGCTTCAGTGCTCGATTTGGTCGCTTGCTTGCTCTGGCTTTCCACGGAGCGCATGAATGCGCTCGAGAACAGGAAACGTTGTTTCAGTAATACAATTTTCGCAACTCCTGGCAGTGCGCACAGCTCTATATGCACTTGCTGACGCAAGCGGGCTGTTCGGAAGTGCGCTCATTGCCTGCAGGTTAACTTTTGCGCCACGTGGCAGTGCGTTAGTTTAATTTTGAGTTCATGTATTTTTTTTCGTTGTTTTGTTTTCGTTTTCGACATAATTCGCATAAGAATGACTGAACATTAAGTTTTTAGGAACGACAGTTACCTCGCGAGTATATAAAAGCCACGCGGTTTTTGAGGCCAAGAAGTTTAGTTTACATTTATCGATCATTCTTTAACGACAGGGCACTGGTATCCTGCCGAACGCTTTCGTACGCAGACCAGATATAGAAGTACATCGTTACCTCTAAAAATATTGCGGCAATATGCTGGTAGCGTCAACCAACGTGGGAAGAGGACTGTCTTGCGGCCTCCTCTGCGTCTATTTCGATACACTTGTGAGGGTATCCTACAACGCTTCAAACCCATAATTCACTTTCCCCTGCAGAGGGTAGCAAACATGATGTCACGCGTCCGGCGGTCAACTTCCCAGCCTTTTCTCTCTCTCTCTCTCTCTCTATTTTGCTGAGTTGCCTCACTGGCTGAACGTTTGCTGTTTTGGCCATCGTTTTTTTTTTCTTTTTATTGGAAGAGAAACGACCGCGGGTGTTGTACCGATCCTGGATTTGCGCGGACACTTGAGTTTTCCTGCGGTCAGGAGAAAAAGTAGAGGGGGGGGGGGTGAAAAGTAAAGAGGCGCTGAGAACTCAAAGCCTTAACGGACCCCTTCCGAGATGGAAAAACTTCCCACAAGTAGCCGAGCACCAAGCCTGTAAACATCTCCACCTATTATAAAAACCGGCGAGTTCCCTGTGGCACCAGGATTCGATCCGAGCACCTTCCATTATACGATGTGAATTGCGGACCGATTGACTGGCTATTTTATTGAAAATAAGCTTTCTGAGAAGCCACTGCGCCTTCCTTTGTCAGTATGCGTTCGATTTTTCTGTGCATCTGAGTCGAATGGGCGAGAGACTAGACAATACACAGAGTGCACCACGTGCCAGGTTGCGCCAAATTACGCCCCTTGTGAACTTGAAGAAGTAAGGAACCGCGGCATCTTGTACTGACAAAAGTTTAGGAGCTACAGTGTGTAAGTTGCACATATATGTAATTATACAGTAATATGGTGAAGAAGCCCTCGTTTCCTATTGTGAGTATATGAAGCGGAGATGTGACTCTGTCGTCGTGAGGTGCATGACTTTTCCCCGCTGGCATTGAACCGGGAAGTTTGAAAGTCTAATTTAAAGAACATTTTTTCGGGTTCCGGCATTCCATTACCAAATAATGTAAAATTTTACCTACTGCTCTTATTTGCCATCAATGCACAAGGCGTGAATGCTATAGTTAGTAAGGAAACCTAGTAGTAGACTAAATAAAATGACGCTTCTCAAACGGGCTGCTGTATTCTCGTCACTGAACCAGTAGGGACCAGAACTTCGCTGTTCAAATTACCTGCCTCCAAACGCGTCTTTCATTATTGTTCAGCCTCCTTTTCTTCTACTTGCGCCCCTCTTGTTTAGTTTTCTTTCCGGGAGTAGCGCGAAACAAGGGAACCGCGCAGAGGCGAACACGCGGTTCAATTTGGAATGTAAGTTTAAACGAGCAAAGCAATAACAGAACGTGCTGCCACTACATACTAGAAGTAGTCTGTGTGGCGTGAGCTCGGGGCGTTCGCCCAACGGAGGCCCGTGCGACGGTCGTCTCGGCGAGTGCTCCGTTACGCTGACAGGCCCCCATCTCAACGCCGTAGCACCAACAACAACGACGGCAGGTGTGCGGCCTGCCGAGGAACCCGCGCAACTCCTCGGCGGGCACAGTTATTCCGGCGGATAAGCGTGGCAACGGTGGCGGGGGACAAGGTGCGCTAACAGTTCGCGAGTCGAGCAAACATCCGTCGAGTCGCTCGATCATTCCGCAAGCAGGCAGGCCCGTCGAGGGGACCAACCCGGGAGGAGTTCCCTCCTTGCCAGTTCTCCCACTCTCTCTCCTGCTTGCACCCGGCTACGAATCAAGAGAGATGAGGAAAGAAGAAGAAGAAACCGAGTGAAGAAGCGAGAAAGTGGGGGTCCCGTCGGGTCTGCCGCGCGACGCGCGCTAGGGAGAACCGGCCGCACTGGCAAAGGCGTCGTCACCTAAAACACGATGCCTCCCCTTTCCACCGAGTTCTGTAATGGCACGAGGGGGCCGAACACAACGCCAATCTTCGCCGTTTCGCGCCTCAAGCCGAGTGAGAGCGCAAGTTGGCGATTTCCAGAGCCCGGGCACGTAGGGCAGCTTTTGTCTCCATCGGGAGCAGCAGCGATGAGGCGGCGTCGATATTCCTCTCGCCCTCCCCGCGGGCGCTGGCCGCGTCCCAGCTCGCTTCTCTTCCCGCTGAGTATATAGACGCTAGGCTCGCTTTAATGGACTGCTGCGCCCGCCGTCTGCCCCGTTGCGAAAGTCGGCGCTCGTGTTGAACGCCATTGATGGCTCGCATCCCTGCTTTATGGCCGCCGCTCTCTCTGCTCCCCCGCGCACGCTGCTCGGGAGCAGGAAGCCGCGCGCTGAGAGGGGACGGCGACGCGACTCTCTTGCGGGGAGCGGGCCGCCAGTTATTGCTCGCATCAGTGGCCCGGACAAGTGCGGAAGACGAAATCGACTCTTTCTTTCGCGCACTGGTGTCTGACGTTATTTCGGGGTCGTCTGAAAAGCGCGCGCTGGTATATTGCATAATGCACACCGTTCGGAGTACCGTTACCTGCCTTCCGAGCGGTGTTTCAACATGTAGAATGCTTTTTGATGTGTTGAGTTTGCCGGCCATGTCGCCAATGACAGTCTTCGGGACAATGTTAAAATAAATGCAAGATAAATTAAGTTACATATGTGCTGAAATTATAGTCCTGGTGGCGCAAGCGGTTAAGTTTTGAGGTGGCGCTCGAGGCCCGTGTGCTTAGATTTAGGTGCACGTTAAGGAAACCCAGGTGGTCTAAATTTCCGGAGCACTCCACTACGGCGTCCCTCATAATCACATCGTGGTTTTGGGACGGTAAACCGCAACAATTATGATTATTTCGACGCGGCGATACCGGATTTTGAAACGGCCGAAAAAAATAGCTACTGAGAGGTGATATGAAATAAGCGGAGAAACAGAAAGTGTCTGCACTCCTGCGTAGCTCCGGATAACGCTTTCAAGATGCCATAATCAGTTAGTGTCTTTTCATCAGTTATAGCGGGAAACAGTATTCATTATACATTTATTTGTGAATAGGGGGCGGAGAATAAAGAAAAGACCTTGTATCAATCATCCGTTAGTCAGTGTCAGTCACATGCAAAATAATCTTAATTTTTGTTTGCCGCTTTAAAAAACGTGGCGTGATACTCTCTGTGTTCTTTTTTTTAATAACATCTGTCGTACGTACGTAGTAGTACTCGAACACACTTACTGGGTACTTTTAGTTGTTTTAGAAATTAATTCACTCGACCCCACGCTTGCCCCTAATTATTATTATTACTTCGCATTAACGACAACAATTACTTGTGATAATTTTATTTTGGCTTTGTACTCATATCCCTAGTAAAATTGTCTTGCCGTTTCCGTGTTTTCTCCTGGTACTTTTTTTACAGTATTGATTTACGCCAGAGTGGCCAAGTCTAATTCAGATGTTCCTTAATTACTTGGACGAACATTTCCGGTACACTTTATCCAGCGAAAACGCATTTGAACATACCTAGACACTGGTCTCATTGGAAGGCTTAGTTTGTTTAGTCTTGTGGTATTTTCTGCCTATGCTCTTGATCTGTCGCGCACTATGTACATAACTTCATTCTTCATTACGCCCACCTGAAGTAGCATGCTATAGGTGTGCCTCCAGGCAAACCTCACCAGCGTTAATTAAAAAGAAACCCTCACTATATCTTCCTCGACGAGCAGAACCATGCGAGTCGTAGTAGTTAAATAAAAACAGTTTATACTGTTCGTTTAGACTCTTTAGATGCAACAGAGAGTGAGTGAGGTGTAGAGCTGAACAAATGACGATTTTTGAAGACAAATTAGATTAGACCGAAAAGTTTAAATTACTTTTTTCGCTTCCTCGACGAAAAGGTTGGAAAATTTAGCATCGCACTGCACCGATGCCATTATCAATAACTCAATGCGCGCACGATGCACGGTATAATCGCCCGGTCTATGCTCGCGACTGGTCCAGGTGGTAATAACAGTATATCGAGGGCCGCAAATCAACGCTACGTAAAACTGACGTGCAAGAAAAAAAATAATAAAGTAGTCACGCTTGGAACAAATGAAACCGTCTTCGCGATTATTCGCGTATAAAGAGCCGCCTAGTAGAGTTTATATAATTTCCCGCGCTTCTTCGTCGGGCCTCTTCGACGTTGGAGCGGCAAAATAGGAAGCTGGAAGTGGGCGGAGAGAAAGAAAAACATCCGCGACGAGGATGGCTTAGTCTTGTTCGCGCGCCGGCACCCATCACGAGCCAGCCAACAGGCGTTTGACAACTGCGCACATTGATTCTCGCTAGCGCACTTATTTCCGGGCCGCATCCTGGAGGCCAAAACATTTTTTTTTTTTCGTGCTTCCCGGCGCCGCCGAAAATTGAATCGAGGTCGCCTGAGAAGCGTGCGTCGCTCGTCGCCCTTCTTGCTACCCTCGCGTTCCAAGAAGCGGCGGTGGTTGCTCGGCGCTTTCTCGCCAGATCCGTCTTTGGCCGACGGCTCGACAAACGAGACCCGAAGAAGGCTCGCTCGCACAGCGCATTATGCGGCCAGTTGCTTTCCTTCGCGCCGTACACATACGAGAGGCAAGCTCTTTCTCGCCCCTCGGTTCGAAAGGAGAAGCCGTCAAGGGCCGGCGGTCCGTGACGGCGAATAAATGGGCGGCGCGGGCAGATTGGATTGCAGTTAGGGATCTGCGGATGAGCGAACGCGCCCACCGCCCGAGTCTGCGGCCGGACCGTTTGGCCCCCCTCCACGCCTGCCATCTGTCGAGCCTGCCTGCCAGTCAGCGCGCCCCGGGCTTTTCGAGCACGCGTGCGGTCTGCATGAGCTATATACGTGGACGTCGCAGGAAGCGGGGACCGTCTTCTTCGCCGATGACGTATAATGCAGCTCGCAGAGAGAGACAAAAAAAGAGAAGTAAACAAGGGCTCCGCTGTGCGTGTTGCCTCGGCGAGAGGCTTTTAAGGGACGCGCGCGCGCTAGAGCGTCGAGCTTCCGGGACGAGCCCCCCTCGTTCTTTCGGGAGGGAGGCGTGTAGCGGGCGCCCGCGGTGCAAGAAGCGGCGCGCTGAGAGACAGGCCGGGAGCAATTACGGCTGCTGGCTGGCGCGTTTACGAAACTGGAGGAGCCGATCTCGGAAATCCTCCGGGAGCGACGACGACTGGTCGTCTTGCAGCCTCGATCAGGCGGTGGAAGGCCGGTCAATAGGGAAGAGCACCTCCTGAACCGGGGCTAAACGAGGCGACAATCATTCGATCCGGCGGGGAATAAAGTAACGAGCCTTGCGCCTGGTTTGCGAAGCCAGCGGCCTTTTCGGTCGACCAAATTTGGAAACTTCGTGGCATCAAACTGGTGTTCTTTGGTATTGCTTCTCTTAGTGCGTCGTTGCTTTCGTTCGGCGAGGGGATGCAATAATTATTGAGTAGGGCGCGATCACCGCAGAGGCCAAGCAAAACGAGTTTATTTTTAGTTACCCATGGCAACAAGGTGCAGCTCTTTTGTGCTGATTTTCATCGCACTTCTGTATGAAGTTTTCCCTGAAGGTTGTTCGCTACCGTCGCATGATTGCGAGCGTTTTACTGACTCCACCATATGGAGCTACTCTACTTACGAGTGTCGCCTTTGTTTCCGGTTTGTGCCATCGTTATTTCCGCGGCTTCGCCTCAGCCAAGTGCCTACTCGACAAGAATCAAGTGTTCTTGCATGTTGCACATCAGTTACTTTTATCACGTAAATGATGCTCACCATGGATGTACACAGTATCGAGGTTTGTTATAAAGCAAAAAAAAAAAAAATCGCCGATAATTTTTACCAACACAAGTTACAAAAGCGAAAATTATAGCCCTTCGGGGATACTGTGAACTCGGTTTACTGGATCACGCGGAACGGATACATCTTTTCGCACTATCTAAAAGTGCTCGTTAACTTTTTTTTTTTCTTGCGGCGTATACGTTTAATTTTAAACCACGTGCATTAAAAATGGGTGCTTGGCGCGTTCTGGTTGGCGCATCCCGAGCTCGGTGCCCGTGTGCTCAGCATTATCTACGTGATATTGCGGAAGCTCAGCTCTTCTCTGCTTTATTGTTATTATTTTTTTTTGCGAGGAAGCGTAGTTAGAGCGCCACAGCAACAACCCCGGAATAAGTAATTCATGGTGTCGCGCGCCCTCCTTCACGCAATAACCAGGAAGCATCATTCTCCCGCCACAGACGACATTTTGAACGCGGCCAGAGCTCGCGCACAAATAATGCATCAGCCTCAGCGAATGGTGCATCGTCGGCGCCGCGAAGGGGTCCGCTCCTCCTCTGCCGTACACTGCCGCCACCACGCCTCCGCTTTCTCGCCCTTGCAAGCGACACAGAAAGCGGGGAACGGCCAGAAATCGGACTGCGACGCTGACGTACCGCGTGTACATGTGAGGGCCACGTCACTCGATCCGACTTTTGCGTCCTTTCCTGGGGTGTCGCGCCGTATGTTCGTTTTTGCTTGCCCGGTTCGGTTTCGGTGCCTTTCCTGTCGGGGCCGGGGAGTTTTGTGTGCGCGCTGCAGCGAGTCCGGGAGGCACAGAGACGCGCGGCGCGTGCTCCCACGGCAGCCCCTCTATAATCTTGCTGTCGCACTCGTCGCTGCGCTCGCAATTAGCGCGCCTCTCCCCGGGCGCCCATGGTCCCCCTATCGAGCCCACAGCCGTCAACGCAGACAGGACGGCCGGCTGCCAGATACAGCGCCGAGGATCGGCGGCAGTCACCTCCCCCCCTCCTCCCCCTCGACCTCAGGCTTCCGCTTTGCCACTTCTCGGCAGCGCGCTCGATTCCATTCGAGCTTCCTCTTATCCGATCACGCGTGCAGAAAAGCGAAGCCCGGCACGCAGCCAGCGCTGGGGGCAGTCCACGCCGAGAGCGAACGGGGATACCAGTGAAATGAAAAGGCGGTAAAAAATAAAAGCATCGGGGAATGAAGAAGAAGGGCGACCCCGAACCGAGCGCTTCCTTTTTAATTGGATGTTCGCGCAAAGCCCGCGCGTGCGCGAGCCGACCGCCCTCTCTCGCTTTTTTTTTTTTCGGCGTTCATTCCTATCTCTCTTTCTCGATATCCTTTCCGCTCTTATATATTTTTTACACGCCCGTTCGCTTGGCTATTAGCTTGCGTGACTTCGGGTAATGGGCGCACGGGCCGAAATTGGGGAAGCGTTTGAGAGTCCTGATAAATGAGAGATAAAACGAAAGCGAAAGAGCGCAGAAAGGGAATCAATGGCGCGGCCGCGCGAGCCGGTGGCTGGGCGCAGCAGCAGCAGCGGCGGCGGCAGCAATTGCCCGTCGCCGCGAGCTCAGTAGCTCGCAAATGCGACGGACCGGGGGCCTCGCCACCGCGCCGCCCCGAGAGCGGAGGGCGTCCGGAAGGGCCCCATTGTGCTGCCATGTTTCCACTGATGACTCAATAAGGCGCCGGCGGCGGGGGCGCCTCACTGCTGCCTTCATAGCGCAGCGCTCTCGCGCGCTGCTCGTCGTAACCGAGCGGCCGCGCTTTACGGACTTGGCGCGCGCGTGCGTAATGCGAGCTTTCATCGTGGTGGCACCAACCTCGGACTGGCAAGGCACTGACGAAAGGTTCAGCGTGTAGACATGCATGGCTGAAACTCTATTTGGACCTCGGGAAAATGTCAATTTAAATGAAAGGGTACACGCCGAAGTTCGCTTTCGACGGGTAATTTCATAAAACATTGTTCATCGTAATAGATCGTCTAAGTAATGCTCGACTGAGTGGGAACGAAGAATACGGGCGGACAGCCTAACACCCAGCGTAGTAAATTACACCGCGTAAACCACTACTATGGCGCCGAGAGAAAAGAAGGGGAATAAATTAGAAAGTAATTGGAGGAGTAAAGGGAGAGGCACTTATAGTTGTGGATAAGGGACATGATCCAATTGCATGAGTACCATAATAACCCGACTCAACTGTGACCTCAGCAACTTATCAGCTTGGTGCAATAAAAACAAACTTCGTATCAATGCGTCTAAAACCCAATTCATGCTTTTTCATACAAATAAACGTGTCATCCCATCTGCACCCTCACTCATTCTTAATGATCATATTCTGTCACCTACACATGAAGTCATCTTTCTTGGAATCAAGCTCGATCGTCATCTAAAATTTAACCTGCATGCTGAAATGATCTCGAAAAAGATCGCCTTTGGTATCAGAGTACTAATTTTAACACGCTCGTTTTTCCCACAGCATATCAGAACTTCACTTTATTACGCATTTATACATAACCACCTTCAATACTGCATTTCCGTCTGGGGAAACACATATAGCACGCATTTAACACATCTACAACATTTACAGAATCAGGCCTTGCGGATCATAAATTTTTCTAGCTACATGTCTCATTCGGTACTAAGTTACACTTCATTAAGCATACTACCATTACGCTACATGGTTCAGCTCAAACTGGTTTTACTAATATATCGCACACTTAACTATGAAATCGCTATCGATACATTTCAAGCATCTGCTCTAACTAATAGTAATAACACTAGATTTTCATCTAACAGCAACATTTTACTTCCCCGAATAAACACAAATTATGGGAAATTCACAGCTCTTTTCACTGACATTCAATACTGGAATATTTTGCCACTAGATGTTGAGCATGCCGCACAACAATATTATTAAAAAAACACATGAAGTCACACCTACTAACAACATTGCTCGCTATCGATTCATTATGACTATATGCGTAAAGCGTTTCATTCATAATATGTATCATAAAATTGTGTTGAACTTTTTTCTCCAATTTTTGGTTTGTTTTTTCTAGAAATTTAAGATTTCGCTAAAATTAGTTGTCCGGATGTTTTATTATTTATATATGACCTGTACACCGTGTTCTTTGACAATACCTTATGTTTATATAAGTTACGTTGATTGCAATTTTTATCGTCTATATTCAGTTCTGTATAATTTATCGTGAATTACGTTTCTTGTACAGAATTACCTTTTGTTGGTTCTTTCCATTGTTCTTTTTTGCTATATGCCCTGCTTATTATTATCTCGCATTTTTTTTTCTTACTCTTTAACTGCTTTCTGCCATCATGCAATTTATTGATACTGACAAATGACTAATAGGAGGTCCCCCTGACAGTTTTGTAACTCCGGGACCTCCTTCTGTACTAATGGTGAATAAAGAAAAATTGAATTGAATAAATTGCGCCACAACGGAAGGTTTCATGACGGTACACCGCTGAGTCAAGCAGCGGCACTGATGCAACGGCAGCGCGAGCGCCGTCCTACGTCCTTAATTGAGTCGTTTGCGCACGCAATGAGCTTCCACAGCTACTCGACCAAATGCGTTCTTGACTTTCTTCGAAAATCTTACGTAGACGCGAGGGCTGAAGGTTACGAGCCATCTAACCGTCGCAGCACAATTTAGCCAGAGAAGTAACTATTTCTTTGTGTTGCTTCTTTCTCTATCTTTTTTTCTTTTTTTTTTTGCGGCGTCGTGCCTTCATTCTAATGGCGTGATATAGCCAAACAAAGGCGGGAGTAAGGAACTGCTATGCGTGTGTTTGGAAGTAGCTAGGTGAATAGTAACATCGCGTAAAGGTCTTAAAGGTCGTATATAGATCCGGCGAGATTACAAAGAGTCGCAAATGAAGCGTGAAAGAGTAGGAAGAATAAGGGCTTTGCGAATGCGTCTGATTCGCTTTGATTCTTTTGAAAACCTGCTGGATTTCTTGCGATGTGTAGTAGGGACTAAGGAATAACAAAAAAAGCTTCGTGCAGAACATGACTCTTGATACGTCTCCGAATCAAAATGAAATAGGTGTTACGTCACAATCCTAAGCTAACTATATTTCGTTTACGTAAGGATGCGGAAGCAGCGCACTTATAGAACGCACTTAGAATGGCTCCCTTTCTTTTTGTGCTGGACTTTTTTTTTTTTTTGGAATGTGCATCGCGTTATACGAGATCGCCCGCAATGCGACAGTATAAGCAATATGTTTTCGCGCTGTCTTCTGCATGTGCGGAGCAGCGTGAGAACATTGATCTCGAGGTGCCAATTTGAAACGGAGCATCCGCTTTCCTGTTCCTTCTTATCAAATTTTCTTGCAACTCTAATGTCGTGTCGCATGTTTGAGGCTGCATATGTTAGAGTATAATATAGAATGTAAGGCTTGCAAAAGCAGGACAGTTGTGGAAAAAATGGGATAAAGTTCTATGAGACCCGAAAAATCGCTCATTGATGTGCTCGACGGGTCCTCACCGTTTTGTGCTTCTGCGACATGGGCGAAGTGCATGCCTGCAAAGCGCAAAAACCAAGAGTCAGGCTCTGTTTCGAAATCTCCACACTGAAGAGGTGCTTAGATTTGTTTTTTGTTCCTGCCGGTTTTTGTAAATTCGGCACGTTCGCGTAGTATGCTTTGAGGCGAAGGTGAGAGAAAACATTCTGTAGCGAAGACAAAGAGGAACAGACACGAAATGGGATGGAGTGAAACAGAGAGTGACGGTTCCCAGCAATTCGCTGTTCGTTTGTCGAGATGATTTTTCTCGTTTTTACTGAACGTTATACCGACGTGCAGGTTTATTCTGTGACTACGTACACGGTCACGTGAAAGGCCCGCTTTCTGCCAGCTTTTCATCCCGCCGTCGAGATTGCCACCCCATAACGGTGCACGCTTACAGTGCAGCTAATTAACCGAGATGCAGCGCGTCGCGGTCGTGTATACGTGCCCCCTCGGCCGCTCGAATGAGCACCGCGCGACGGCATTAAATCGCACACGGTGACATCTACTTTAAGATTCGCATCGCGATGCGCAAGCGGCGGCGCCCGTGAACTAAAGTGCGCGACGACGAAGGGAAAAGGGGAGGCCGTGCAGTGGGAATAAAACATAAAATGAAAGGAAAACGTCGCAACGAAAATGACGGCCGTATAGCGTAGTGTCTGGCGCTGGGAGGCTATTACCGGCTGGAAGCCATGCGATGCACACACCGGCCTGACTCAGCGGCAGCGCGGTCGTTTTGCGTGCGTGGCTGCAGAACCAGGGCTGGAGGACCGGCGGTGAATGGCCTCTCGGCGCACCGCGGCTAATGCCTCCCGATCGGCCGCACATCGTTGCGTGGTAGTGCCGTTAATTTGTTATTCGCCAGTGCAGGCATACGGGAAAGAAAGGGGAGGGGGATGAGGAGGGGGTTAATCTTCGGAGGTTGTTGTAGGGGCCTCCCAAATCTTCTGCCACACTGCTCTTCGTTCCTGCACCGCTCCCCCTCGCGTCATGAAGGACTGGAACCTCGCGTTTACAGGGGGGCGAAGGCCCGGGCATACGGCGCGGTCAGCCGCAGGACGTGTGATGTGAATGCGACGCAGCTCCATTGTATGTGAGTACAAAATGAGTTGCGTTGTAAGTGAACCTGATACCTTAAGACAAGTGTGCTGATATTTGAAATCCGCGTTTACATTTATCGTTCGTATTTGCAGTATTCTCCCACCGTGTGGTCCTTCGCTGTGAACGACGCGTCATGTATAGGAGCCAATGGTTTGAAATTTAGTTCTGACGTTAAGTGCCGATTTCGACAGAATCGACGACTAATAGCGCTCCGCTGTTTCGAGGACACGTCGTTATAACGTTGACCTTTTCCCAGCAAAACTGGTATCTCACATGTTGTCCTTGACGAAAACTTATTTACTAAAAAAGAGAAAGAAAGTACGAGCGCTGGTAGTTCCTACTTTATTATTTTAAGCGTCTTCCGCTTATTTTACTTCAGAATGACAGTCTTCCATTTATAAGTTCATATTATACTTATTTTCTTTCCCCTCCAATATGCAGGCCGTCAAAGCGTCGTTCCACTTTGCAACAATACCTGCACTCTGCCTTCGTTAACTTCAAAGCAGGCTATTGCGTCGGTACGCCCCCACCTCCCCTCCAAGCTTGGGCGCACGCACATTTCGTTTTTGTCCATATTTTTGATATTCTCTAATTTCGAGGAAGAACCACGCCTTGTTCCTGCATTTAATCCTTCGTGGTCCGCTGCGCCATACGCGCTCACCGGGGAGCGATCGGAGGGAGCCACAGCTGCTGGCGTCCGCTAATGAGACGTGCCAAGGAAAGATGAGGCGTCCATTGCGCCCACCAAGAAGGCATTCGCTCATGCAAAACACCGACCGGGAGCCATGCTCCGCGTTCAGCGCCAGCACAGTTGCGTTCACTACGAGCTATCATGTGTAGGACTGAGGGACAATCAAGTCACATTATTTATTCCAAAATGCAGTTTGTTCAACAATAACTTCCAGTTTATGCAGAATTACCAGAGTGAGCTTTGTGGTCAGCAGTGCGTTGACAATTCATTGGCAAAGAACGTGCTAATGTAATTCAGTGATTTCTTTTCTGCTCATGTAACCAAAAGAAGAAAGAAAGAAAACACTACTGCAAACTGTTCTATCGCACGGCTGCTTCTTTAAGTAGTGGCTGCGAGGAATCGTGCAACCGTATTACGCCCTCACACTCCAGAATTCCTATACGTTGCTCTTCTCGACTCCGTAAGTGTGCCAACTTGAATCGCTATTTTAATCATTTGCGTCGTCCTTCCGCAGTGTTTCTAAGGTATGCTGCAAGCGTCTGAGCAGCGCTTCAGAGGCGCGCCGCAGCTCCCCAGTGGCGGGTCCTTCGAAGCCGAGTCCCGTATACGTGTCGGGCCCAATTGACGAGCCCCCACTCAGGGGCGCTCGTTCATCCGTGAGCGGTCGAGGGCGCCTGGCGTTGCCATAGCAGGGCCGCCGAATGGAGACAGCGATATCGGCAAGCGGTCGAAAAATACCCGTGGGTAGTGGGGGAGGGCTCGGTTCGGCGTCAGTGCGTGCGTGGCGCTTTTGTTTCTCGTCTTGGCTTCTCCCACCATGGCGTGGCCGCGGAAGGGTGCCTTCGGCGCCTTCGCATATATGACATCTCTGGCGCGCGCGCCCGTCAGCGTTGAGGAAGAGCAATTTTCTCTTTCGGGCCTCACGGCCATTACGGCCGCCTCCCGAGAACGCAGGCCGATGTAGCCCCGAGCTCGAGCGCTCGCTTTGGCAAGAAATCAGTTTTCGTCCGGGGCAAGACGGGGGTAAAAGAGAGAGAGAGAAAAAAAAGTGACGCGCAACGCAAATAGGATTTCTACTCCGGCGCGCGAGTGGCGGCGGCCGCTTCGCTGAGCGATTGGGAAACAATAAACTGGGAGACGGATACACGCTGTCCCTCGATCTGGCGCTCACTTGAGCGTGCGCGGCCGCCGACGGGAAAAGGGGGGACTGCTCGCGCGAAGCCCCGCGATCGCCCGTGCCGGGGAAACACGCACAGGGGACTCGCCGGCTGCGGGGACGGGGGACTCCCTGGGACAAAATCAATAGCAGGCGACGAGCAAGGCGAGGGGGCGGCCAACACAAGCAAAACAAGAGGCGTATCTCATCACGTTGAAATCCGAAACCCATGACGCATCCGAGCTTGCCTGCGGACTGAATATGAAAGGGAATGCTCTCGCTCGAGCTTCGAACACTCGGTTTTTCTTTCTACTCCTTTTTTGAAAGCTTTATCTCTCCTTACTTCTGGGGCCTCCTGGGGAACGCGTGAAAAAAGAAAACGGAGGAAGCCGCTTGAACTCCACGGCTGCTTGCTCTCTTTAATATGTGATTTTAGTCTCGCCCCCAGGCAGCTTTTCGCTACATCGGCGCATAGAACAAAGAAGCCAGAGAAGTGATCTCCTCCTCTCTGCTCACCCGCCTTAACTTTTTTTTCTTCTCCATTCTATGTTTTGCTGGCAGTCACACCATGGCCTCTTGCATATTTGTAAATGCGTCAGCACGCGCGCTGTCAATGCGCCCCTGAGAAGGGTGAGCTCTTCTGATAATACCTCGCGCAGAAAATGGCCGCGCGCGCGTGCGGGCGCTGATCAAGCGGTGGGGAGTCGGAGTGTAGGCGCGAACTCGGCGGTGGCTGCTGTCACCTCTGCCGGCAGCCGATAAAATGCTGGTCGGGGCGAGGAAGCGCGCGGCTGCCACGGGCGAAGGAGCGGAAATCCGCTCGCAACAGAACGGCACCTTGGCGCTGTCAGCTAGCGCGAGGAGTCCAAAAGGCTTTCCTCCTGGCGTGCTAACCCTGTGCCGGGGCTATACGCAAACCAGCATTGGTACGCTATTCCAGCTGCCCAGACCACCCGGCACGAGGCGAAATCATGTGGTCCTTTTCCTCTTGCGCAAGTGGGTCGAGTCTGCAGTGGTTGTAGTGCGGCCGCCGAGTCGACGCTTTTCCGGTGCTTTCGAAGAAACGTGCACTACGCCGAGCACTCTTGGGCATATACATACGTGCAATGAGAGAAAGAGAGAGAGAGATGTAATTGCGAATTAGAAGCAGCCAACTTCCTTTCTGGGTGAGAGAACAGAATCGGCTAAGTTGTCGCAGTTATGAGCTGAACTGGGACCTCCTGTGCTTGATGACAAGATCTACTGATACAAATACAAATGACAACACACGAGGGTTGCGGTTATAAAAAGGGATGTTCATAGTCATGACATGAATGATTGAAACACACACACACACACACACACACACACACACACACACACACACACACACACACACACACACACACACACACACACACACACACACACACACACACACACACACACACACACACACACACACACACACACACACACACCGGTTGAATATAATGAGAAAACACAAGGCTGCGGAGAAGTTGATAACAGTGGAAACTACAAAGGGAATTTCATTTTTTAACGAACTATTAACTGCAGCAAATCGTTAGGAAGACACGACAAATAGTTGTCGAGAAAGAAGGTATGCTAAAGTTGAGGTGAATTAAACGTGAGGTGAGGCGAAATAAAGGTGACTTAGTCTGAGGAAGCTAATATTTATTTATTTATTTATTTATTTATTTATTTATTTATTTATTTATTTAATAGAAAGTGAGCTTTTTGCAATTTGAAAATAAATTGCGGTGAGTTCCACAGAGATAACGCTGAATAATGTACTGGCTTCTTGCTGTAGCTGGAGCAAGCACTCCGAAAAAAAGAGAGAGCGAGAGGAAGTTCATATTTGCTCCAAATCTTGTATTGTTAGTTTTAACAATTAAGAGACGCAATTGATATGATAGTCTCGAGAAGATTATCGTTTAAGATACTCTAAAATCAAATAGCAAGGTTATATTTAACAAGATTGGTCACGCTTGAAATATTTGTTCGTAATACTGTTAAAACTCAGTTTAACGAAACCCGATTTTACGAATTTTCCGATCCAACGAAGAAATTTCCATTCCCCAGAAGGTGCCCATACGGCGATGTTGTCATCAACTCGAATTAACGAAGCCCTCATGACACTAAATCCGATTTAACGAACCTTTTCCGGAAATAAATGAGTAAAACATGCAGTGATTTCTTTATAATTTTGACGCAGACGAGTTTTTCTTTGGGCGTGCGCTGTAACGCTATCGCGTTGAAACATCTAGCTGCCCTAGTCACGACGCTACAGTTTTATTTTGACGAGGCTGCACACCGCGCCCATGCATGGAGCCGCGGACTTAACAGTCGGTAGCGCTTGTACGTACCAATGGCGCTAGGGGCAGTGGTGGTTTGTTGTCCCTAGAGTCACTGTATATGCTACCTTTAGGTAGCAGAGTAGCGCATAGGTCCGGCTAGCAACCACAGCTATGCGGTGAAGTCGCACTCCATTTTCGCAGGCGACATGCCTACCGTGTCGCCGATAAACATGTCTGGCGTGTCGAAAGCCGTCGATAAGCATTGGCTGTCGATGACTAGTGTTAATTGAGTGAGCTGCAGCGGCGGCGTCGAGAAATACAAAAATTAGCCCGAGCGTCAGCTTCTCCGCAATGCATGGTTGCTAGCGGCATTTGGAAAACAGATGCGCAACTCTGCTACCTAAAGGTAGCATATACAGTAACTCTAGTTGTCCCTGGCAATGCTCCCACAGGGACACGGTGGTTGTTTTCGTTACTTAATCGTTTATGCGACAGATGGCACTGATCGTCGCCTCGCAACAATATTCTCTCCCTGCCTGCTCGCACAATCCCCGTATTCGTTCTCCCCGTCTTTGCATATCGGCAGCTTGTCATAGCTTCACGTGACAGCCTACCGTGCTTGTATCGCCCGGGTATGGCAGGCTTCATGTTCGAGTGACGCGGGAGGCTCTATGTCCGGGCTGCCCTCGCATACTTTTCACACGCGCAGGCGCGCGTTAGGGGCAAATAAACAAATAAAATGCCGCGGGAGCTTTCGAGTGTGGCTTCGTATACAATTTTAGATTTCGAAGGACTGAGAAATCTCTTTCTCCAGTTTAAAAACTTCCCAATGTAACGTAATAATTCCAGCGCAGTCATCATTTCGTTAAATCGAGTTTCAACTGTAAATGATTCGCGCCATTGGCCCGTGATAAAAATGTTCTAAAATTATTTGCACGATTTTGAATGGCTGGCAGTGACGTCCGGTGACGTGCGTTCGACCATGACTGAATGTTATACTTAATAGTAGAAAGGAAAAAAAAAAGAGAAGTCACCATATAAGGGACATGAGAGTAGAAAGGGAGGAACATGAACGATCCCTAATTGGAACGCGTATGTAATACGCCTTCAATGGTGATGGTATGAATAGCATGGCCTTATGATAGATAAGGCCTTATTAATGAAAAAAGAACAGGAATATGGCTCGTCCATTCACTTACTTCATTTCGTAAGCCTCTTCGCGCGTTTCATGCCCATTCAGAAGATATAGAAACACCCGTGTCGCCAAGTGAGGCAAGTAATAATGAAATTATGCAAACATATGAGCCCGCATTCAGAAACACACTTTACGTAAATGTTGTCCGCGTCGCCTGGTTATGTCGCTGATCGCTGAATGGCGGGCAAGCGATGAGTACTCTTATGTATAGGAGGGGTTTTGCGAATAAAGGCCCCTATTCCCAAACGGTCAGCGGTCGCTATAAAAGCAGTAGAAAGAATAGGAGAGGTACAGTGCGGGTTGCGCAAGCTAACGCGAAGCTGACTGAGATTACTCATGTCAGCAGTCCAGAGCGCGAAAGATTACACAGCCAACTTCGACTGGAACTAAGACAGTTTACAACACGAGGGGAATAACTTACGTCCGGAGACATTACGTTCGTCTTTGTACAACACCCGGTACAGGCGACAATGTTTGCGTAATTGCGCACTGTTATTCCGCTGCTCGAGCAGCTGCAGATAATCCGCTCTTGTGTTGCACTCTGGGTAACCGACTGCTAAGAGCCTCAGTGAGTGCGCCTCGCCGGTTCCTTCTTCGTTTCTTCACCCCGCTACATCCTATACCACACAAGAAACTATAAAGGGGCCCTGAAGAAGCGCACTTACTCTAATCCTGCTGTCTTCGCGGCGTTCCGTTATATTTCACTCTTTAAGCGAAAGAAATGGCGAACGTTTTTCTTCTTTATTGTTTCTGCTCCCACTTATACACACACGCATACACACAAACTCAGCGCAAGTCGTGTAGCCGCATGCTTTGTTGGTCCTTGCGACTGGTGTTGTTTTGGTTTTTAGCTTCGGGACGGTATTCTCGCCAATAATTTGCATAGCGAGTAGCACTCGACAAAAGCACCTCGCTAAGCCTTGACCGCTTAGACAATGTCTCAGCTCGCGGAAGCGATGGGCATGGGAGTCCTTCGGAGTTGAGAGAGGCGAGGCAACTAATGGACGAAAGCGAACAGCGTGAGATGCACTCAGGTTTTTGTACATCCGTGACTCAGCGTACGGTGTATATTGAACATTCCTTACACCCGTTGATTCACTAACGCTTAGTGTTTGTCATCTTCTAGTTTGAATAATTTAGTTTTATTCCACGTCCAGAATGGTGGTAAGGAATACAGTACCTCGCCTGCTTTTCCACAGCGTTAAGATGTGCGCGAATGGAGGGTGATAGGCAAAGTGGAACCTCTTTGCTAATTAATAGTTCGCTACTAAACCAGATTTTTTACTCAGGTATGTTTGGAACTATACTCGCCAGCTGTGGCCTTCTGATAGTTGCCAAATTTTAGCTTTGCTGTGTCATGCTACCTGTGGGAAATAACTTCGTTTCAGGTCTTATATTTTGGCTGTATACAGCCAAAATAAACCAAGTTTCAGACTTGGTTTATTTTGGCTGTATACAGGCACCGCTTATCTTGCAGCTAATTTATCGCAGACGTATATAGTGCCCTGCATATTGAGTTGTATTATGTGCAATCAACCCGCATTTAGAAGAACAATGTTCATGACGTTTTGTTGATTGTGACGAAGTCTTATGTGCTTGAAGACCTGTACATGCATTATTATTTCGAAACTGATATAAGCGAACACACAAGACAATCCGTATACTTCAGAACGCCCTGTAAAAAGCGCACGTTGCTCAAACAAATCGCGTCTGTGAACACAGCATTAGCGAAGGACCAGAGACAAGTGGTCCTTGCGAGCAAAAGGGTCGCGCATGCCTCTGCGCGCATTTGTCAGACTGCTCTAGAAGAAGCCGGGTCTTCGTGAAGTCTGCACACTATAAACTGCCGTACGTGAACACTGTAACTGAGGGAACCTCGGCTTGAAGTCACGAATAGCTATTACGCTATTAAGTTTGAAATAAAACAAAAAAGTACATCAGTGACAGCCTGCGTATTATTAGAGAAGATGGCCTACCAACTGGAAAATGTTATTACGAACGAAAATCTTCACGAATTCGAACCCATCCTTCGATGTTATGAACGAACAAACGCCAGCTTCTTCGACTGTCAACAAAATTTCTGCAAAGATTTCATTTCGTTATTTGAGCAGTTCCCAGGTGAAGACAGTTTATGTGGTTGGCGTTTAGGTTTTCACGCGTTATTTCACGTGCACCATATGCAAGGACATTTCTGCTTACACACAACTTGTTATCGATCTCTCAGTGTAGCGCCAAATTGAGAACATTAATGCATCAGGTTGTCGTTGCCTCGTTACCCCTCCTCCCCCCCTCCCCTTTCGGCAACCAGTATAAGGGGAGTTATATCTAACGACCGATTTCATTCTACATACTTTTCCGTCGCGCTAAGTGGCTGATTCCTGCATAGCGTTCGCGAGTTTTAATGAGTACGAAGTGAAACGGAATGGATCGTTACGAAATGCGGTTGCAGAATTTAATTCACTACCAGAAGAGCCGCATCACTTAAGCGCGAATCAGTATGGTCGCAGCAAAGCCATCGAATCGTGCAAGCACGCGGTTGCGACATATAAATTTGCGTCCGTGTTTGCCCGCGCGCGCAGATTACAGTATATACGCTACAGAGACGACGAAAGCCGCGGCGCCGCGCCTCGTTACGTTCGCTGCATCTGTTTTAATTCTCTCCGCTCTTATATACGACAAGGACGCACTCAATGAGGAACGTCGGCGCCGTGGTCCAAACGCTTTTGTGCGGCAAACAATGCTCGCAAGGAGATCAGAATAGCGTGAAAGAAAGGGGGGCTGCTGGCGGACCCCGTGCGCCAGTGTGTGGCGTATGCCGAGGTAATCTGTTTAGGGCAACGTTCTGGCGCGCGTTGTGGCGTGCACGCGGGCAGCCCGGCCTTTTGTTTTCTTGTACCCGTTGTCTTAAACATCGGCCCCTATTTGTGAGTAAACATGGCGAGGGTTGTCACCAAAGAATGAGACCCATCGCGCACTGTATACACTCCTTTTCAAAGCAAGAAGAAGAAAAGAAAGACGAACGAGGAGGAATAGACGGGGGAGAAGCGGCGGTGGGGCCTCCTTATACCGCCGTCATTTCAAACCGCGGGCGGCTAACGGAGCTCTTTCGCCGGCGCTTTACAACGTCCTGCCGTCGCTTGCTCGGGGCTTGCCGTTCATCCGGCCTCTTCCCCGGCGCTTCCGGCAAGCGCGCACGTCATAAAAGTGGCCGACGCGCAGTCAGGGCGCCTTGATCCCTTCGCCGGTGGCGGAGCAGTGTGGCGCGCTGCGCAGGATCGCGGAGGCAGCCGCCGACAATCAGGCACATTCGCCGGAGCAGCTTGCGGAAGAGTTCTTTCCTCTTCGAGTTTCCTTTTTCTTTTCTTTTCTTGAACAGAGCATGGCGGTCTCCGATGTTCGCTTTCGCGTTGGCAATGAAAAATACAGAAGGGAACGTAATGTGCTCCGCTTGTCTATAGCAGCCGAGTGGACGAACGGCTTGCTGCTCTCACTGCACGTGTAGCAGACAGTGAGTTTAAATTAATGAGCGCTGTCGTGTGTAACACAGTGGGTTGTTTAATAATAATAATAATAATAATAATAATAATAATAATAATAATAATAATAATAATAATATAGTCACGCTCTTTATAAACTGTTTTGTAAACTGTACGAGAAAGATGACGACATATATGACAGGCGTGAAAAAGCAGCACAGAACGAAACGACAAACAAATTATATGCCATAGCAGCAGCTTGACTTGTTGGAGTATGTAGGCACTCATCTGGTACGTACGGTGCGCAATATCAAATAAAATGAAAATGGTGACGTGCAACTTCAGGGTTCACATGTACGTTAAAAAAAAAGATGCCTACATGCGTCAAGTGTCCATCAAGATCACCCCTGCTGAAAGCGAAAACATAGAGAGTGGTCTTTCAAAAGTGTTCCCATTAGCAAAATAATTACTAGATGTTCTCGGAAATCGGAATAAGTAAGAGTTGTCAGCGTTCAATCATGAGCATAGGTCGGCAAAAAATGTGGAGCTCACTCAGACTCACTCATAAAATATATTTGCCCTTCGGGCTCACTCGGGCTGAGAATTACCAAAAGTTTCCTCAACCGGACTCACTCGAACTCAGACTCACTGAAATTTTTCTCAACCGGACTTACTCGGACTCACTCAGACTCACACTCACGGCTTGATCTGAGTCCGAGTGAGTCTGAGTGAGTCGACTCATGAGTCTGTTAGCGTATAATGAGCTTTTTTGACCATGGTGTTTAAGACCAATATCTCGCATAATCGGTGCTCTGCTTGGTACTATTTGATCTCGTACCATAATATGTGAGTTACCCGTGGTTCCAGTCCAGTAAGGGCACCTTTATTGAAACAGAGGACTCACACGAGATATTTATATGAGGAACTTTACGTGAAAGACTTTGCGTGCGGAGATCAAGGCGCCTCCCCCTCGGCCTTCGTAACTCATGTCTCAGATCAATAACTATTGAGCTGTCGTGTGGACACTAGTGCGTTAAAGTATGTGTGAATAGATGCGAGTATAGACGTAAGCCGACGTAAGGCTGGTAGTAATGCCGAAGTTGAGTAGATAGGATTCATGGTACTGCAGAGCTATTTTGTTCTGTACTTCTAAATCGGGTATTAAGAAAGGAAGTCGATGGAGAAATAGACATTGAATTTAAAGCAGAAAAGGCAGAGAAGTCTTGCGCAAACTTGCGAAGAAATAGGTATCGTTGAACTTGTCTATCTAGAGCAAGATCTCTCGACCTTAAGAAAAAATAAAAAAAGAAGACAGTTCGCGCAGAGTGATGTGAAGCTTTTTTTTCTTTTTTTTTAAACCCACTCGACACTGCCGCCATTCGGGTTTCAAGTGCCGTGTGATATACATACAAACGAGACGCGTTACAGCAAAGGACGACAGACAGTTTTTTTTTTTCAGCTTGTTGAAAATAGTGGTCAGGAGTATCTAGAATTTCTACAAAGCCGAAATTGGTAGTATTCACACCAGTACGCTGGATTATTACATTGAATTATTCACACCGCCTAATTTCTGTGAATGAAAAGCAGCTCTACAGCGATTTAAATATACAACACGTCGTGGACCGCGTTAAGAAGTGGCGTTCGCAACACCACTCTAAACAACGCACCCGGGTGACAGGCCAATGCGGCATCTTTGGCGGTGGTGGTGCAGACGTTGCTGTGCGCTGTTGTGCCGGTGAATCCTCTCCGCTGCGAAGGCCGGAAACGTCGCGGTCTGCCTCATTTGCTCGCCGAATGACACTATACACGACGGGGACGCTTGATTTGCCATTGGCCGTTTGCAGTTCCTTGACCCTGCCTTCCAACTTCCACTACTGCCGAAACTCTCTTGTTGCGAATATATATACATGCCGGGCGTATAGCGCGCTCACAAACGTCTATACTGATTGCTAATCAGAATGGCTGGCAGTGGCGGGCGCGTATCTTGTGTAATTGGCCAGAGACCACAGAAAATGCGTCCTCTCTTGCTGCCCTTCCTTCGACAACGTTGCAGGTTCTCTCCGCTTTGGCTTAATCCAGCTTGACGAGGGACCAATAACGGAGCACGAGGCTTTGGGACCTTGGCCTCGGTCGTCAACTATTCGCAGAAAGCTATTCAGAGCACTATAGGCGACTCGTGGAGGAAAGCGGATTGCGCGGCCGCCTCCGACTGCTGTGCGACATCGAGTATGAGAGTGCCTTAGTTGCTTGCTGTTTTTTTTTTGCTTACACACACACACACACACACACACACACACACACACACACACACACACACACACACACACACACACACACACACACACACACACACACACACAAACACATATATAAATATATAGTTTTTCTTATACCCCCCCTCCCCCTAGTGTTATGCTACCCACCTTTTTTTTTCTTAGCTTCCTCTCTTCCTTGGCCGCGCAAAATTTCACGTGTGCCCCGAAAGGTGAGACAGTTACGACGCCAGTGATCTTTCAGTTCTTTCATTATCTTCCGTTATTATATTTTTTGAAAAATAAACCCTACTTATGCGTATATTTCTGGGCTAAACGGTGGCTAGGACGAAGTTGCACGAGTTAGATTATTGTGTGAGGTAAAATCGAGCTTGTCAAAAAAAAAAAGGAAAAAAAGAAAGCTGTCATAATTATTGGACGTTCTAAAGGAGGATGCTTCTTAGAGAATAACAAGTCTCTTGTTTCCTATATGCATGACCACGCGAATAAGCGTGTAGCCTACCAAATCTCACTATACGCAAATTCGCTTTCCTTTCACCCCATATCCGAAGTGTTGTGTCTGAGCAGTGATTGGTTAACCTACCTACGTTTTATTTACCTTATTTCGCCCCCCCTCTCGTTATCTATCTATGAGCAGCGATAAAGGGTCATGTGCTGAAGGGATAAGGGCCCGCGTTTTCCTTATGTAATACCCTGTCCATGTAACACAAGGCAGATAGCACAGCTGCTCGATCAAGAAACGAGCAGCCGTGATACGTGCAAAGCACAACGGGACGTATATCACTAGACGTTTTATGCTATATACTTGGTACCGTATGTGCCAGAACTAGTAAGTGTAGAAGCATATACGTCCCAATCCGAAGTATAAAATATAACTATATCTGCAGTATGTTATAAATGGGTCTTAAACACTGAGTGACACGCGGTTAGAAGTTCAGGGAGGCTTATAGAAAAATTTACGAAAGGGGTAAAATGACTCAAATGCATGTATTGAAAGGATACAGTTGGAATGAACCACAAGTTGGGTTACGCGAATACGTGTGTGCCTTTCCCTAATAGCTGTCCCGGCTACTGGAAGCCACGGCCGCGGCACCTCACTGTAATACCTGCCTCCATTTGCGCGCTGCTGTGGGGCTGGAAAAAAAAGGGGGGGGGGGGTAGCGGTGAAGCGGCCAGCAGTAGCGTGGAGACCTCGACAGTGGCGCTTATATGCCGCTGAAGGGGCGGCGAGCGGGCGGAACTTTGGCTGGGTGGGGCGCGCCCAAGCACATGGTCATTATGTCGGCATACGCGTGTTTGCGTCGTGCGATGGCTTAATGCAGCCGCGCTAGCTCGTGGACGACGCTGCAGGTTTCGCAGCTCTGACGTCGTTTATGTTCGAACCGCCGGCAGAGGGGAACGCTCGCAGCGAGCGTCGCGTCTATCGGGTCATTACCGGAACCGTGCACCGCTGTCTGACTCGTTCATTAGAGGCTGCGTCGTGGTTACGTTTCGTCTCCCGTCGGTCTGGCATGCTTCCTACGTGCAGACGAGCGTACAAGAAAAACAAATAAATACCTTTGGTGCTGGCAAATGAGCGAGCGATTGGCTGAACGTACGCACCCACGCGCACACATACATAGAGGGAAAGAGGAGATAGAGAGAGAATGAAAGAGAGCAAGAGAAAAACGATGGGACCTACGCAGGGTTTCGTCAAGTGTTATGCGAGACGTAAAGTGTTAATTGCGCGTGTAGTCTGTTCGTGGGGCGTTAATCTTGCCTGATGACTTTTCTCCCGTACCAATGCAATGTAAGGGCAATTAAAATAACTTGTAATGAGAGAATTATCCTTCTTTTGACCACTTCAGATTATTCTCTTACATATGTATGATGTTCCAGCCCACGGTAGCCAGGTAACTGTTCTAATTTTTAAAAAATATGCCGACTAATCCACCATGTAGATAGACGGCCGAATACCACAACAGATCTTATTGTCCCAGTTTTTTTTTTTTTTTTGTAAAATAGGTTAACTTTAGCTAGTACACCGCGTACACTGGTGTTACATAAGCAAAAACTTAAATAGTACAATCGGACGCCAATAGTACGTTTCCTCATGCAGTCCTGTAAACCCCCTCAGAATGTCAAGTTTTCAGCGGTGGCGCAATTGACTGCATCCTTTCTCGAAGGTAGCTAGCTCGCAGGCTTTTGAGGTCATGCATATACGTGCAGACTGATAGAATTACAGATCGAATTGTGAATACGCCGAACTGCTGCCGCCAGCAGACCTCCATAGAAAAAAAATAATAAATCATATATTGGGGAAGCAAATTCACTGGTACTGGTGTGACTTTCCGGTTCGATGAACTGTCGAAGGCGTCTGCGCATTAATGAGTTTCGTAGAATGCGCAGAACGCGGCGGCATCTCTCGGGAGAACGTCTTTCGCGCATATAGCGGGCGCACGCCGAGACGCAGGCATGCACGAGCGAGCCGGCGGCTGAGAAAGGCCATCCGAGCTCGCGGGCGTCGCCGCGGGATGCGATCGGCGGCGCTTTTTCGCGCGAAGGCGCTCAATTTACGCGTCGGCGTCGGCGGAAGCGGGTTCGCGCGGAGGGAAGTCAACGACTGACTGGCTTCCAGGAGACGGGGCTGCCTTCTTCCTGGCGGCCCCCGATGAGCCGGGACCGATAAGTCCGGTTCGTGCGGCGTCTTCCTGTTGCCGCGCAGGACGCCCGTGGCGGCGGCCGCAGCCGTTGGCGCCGCGTGCCCCGGCGTCCTGATAGCCGACAGCGCCGGATGGACGTGGGTCGGGCCCCCTTCTCGCTGGGCGCCTTACTTGTATAATGAAAGGGGTCGTCCGTCGTCGCTGGCACGTAGACGGAAATTGCCGAGAGGTGCTTTGCGCGCCTGATCGCCAGATTACTTCGTTTCGGCGCCCGTCGCGGTGGACCCGGGAGCCGGCTTGTATTCCCAGCGCGCTGTTTACGTATTCCGTTCGGACCCGCCGAGGCCTCCCACGGGCGCGTTCTCCCTCGCAGCATGCGAGACCCATTAGGGCGCGCCGCACGGGCTCTGCTTCTATAGGCGCAGGGAGGATGGGACACTTGTAACGCGCGATCGCCCCGTGTCGAATACATCGCCAAACGGCCCCTGCGGCCGATGGGGACACGCATCGGGCCTCTAAGTGGCTCGGCGCTGTTATAAAGCCGCTTCATTCCTTCTCTGTCTGGCGATAAAACGGTCGGGGAATTTCTTCAGCTGGCGCGGATACGCTCTTTCGTTTTTGCTTGTCTGCGCTTTGTGGGCGAAGTGCATGCGCGTCCGTTGTATCTTTCGCTGCGCAGGGCTTCCCTCGCCATATATTTTTAGATTATTGTGCAGTCGCAAAAGAACTGACAAACTGTCTGGAAAGGAGCCCGGAAGAGCTATTAGCTAAGCGGGCGACGCTCAGCTTAGTAGCTGTGTGAAAAGCTGCTTTGTTTTTCTTCTTTTCTTTTTCTTCGTCCCTGGGAATGTAGGAACCGCGTGAGGATTGCGAACCCGGCCAACTTAATGCCAACCTTGTTAAGCAGTATTTATTTCTGTGGTCACCACTATATATACCGCAGTTTTCTCTCTTGGAGTCAAAGCATTCATCTTTGAGCACGCATTCCACGTCAGTTACTGCATATGTAAGCCAGTCTGTACACTTTGGGTCTTAGGGAACTGCTATTTTAACAGCAACTACGGCAAACGTTTTTGCTGCCTTATTCCCTCCTCTCTTCATGTTCCATGTAGCGTCTTCCACCAGGCTCGTAGCCAGGAATTTTTTTCGTGGGGGGGGGGGGGGGGACTTGCTGATAACCTTGACTATTTAAGAAAAACACCTATTTTCATTATTTATTTTTTGTAAAAATACCTACTTACTTATGGTAAAAACACCCCCTGGCTACGGGCCTGTCTTCCACACAAACGGCCGAATTTCGAGATTTCAGGTGTCTTTGCCGTGCGCGTTGAACTTGTTCACAAAACATTTGTTTAAAGCTTTTTGCAAGTGTGCCGTACACTTAATGAGTTGCCCTGACGTGAGGGCTAGGGCGAATTCGGTTTTCGAGTTTACGTTGCATGCATGCGGAAATTTGATGACGCGACATTGAATACCATGTGCTAAAAAGGAACGCTTGGCCGCTACGAAGGGAGCGGGGAGGTCAAAACGGGTCTTCCGCTCAGTTAACATGAGCATGGATTGAAATACCGCGCTCAGCCTAGACGTAACAAGGCGACGTAGCAACGTAAGAAAGACGGCGTCACCAGATTTGACGTCCGTTGTATTTGACATGCGTAGAAAGACGAACTGCATTTGGAGAAAGAGCAGAGCCCTGGCATTCAACTAGGTTTATTAAAAAAATATAGACGCAAGAGGAATATGTGGCCTTCTAACAAGACCGTGTGTGCACGCGCGACGTAGTTGCAGAAACGATACTCCAACAAACGTAATCAAAAGTGCGGAAATGAAATAAACCAGAGGTATACAAGATCACAGAAAAGTCATCGATGCCTTCTTGAAATACACGAACGAATTATAATAAATAAATAAACAAAATAAATAAATAAATAGATTTTCCGAAGTTGTTCAATGAAGATCATTTAATTAAGCCGGCAAGAGACAGCCACCTGCACATTATTCAGCAAAGGAAGAAAGAGGTTGAAGACAACAGTGGCTTAGGAGGAAGGGGAGCAAAGGAAAAAAAAGAAATACTTTGCTTCCGAGAGCGATTGCGATATATAACGACCGTAGCCGTGGTGAACCCGCCTCTTCTCTTAATAATTGTTCAAGAACAACACAGTTGTTCTTGAACAGTTATTTATTTGTGTATAATATATATATATATATATATATATAATATATATATATTTATATATCTATATATATATCTATATATCTATATATATATATATATATATATATATATATTTTTCAATACTGGTAGTCTCGACATCGAGACCATAGCAGGTGGGTATATTGTTACAACGCGAGCGTATAACATGATACAGCATATTTCAGAGAACAAGTATATACCAGATACAAAAAGGGATACTTTACATATATACCCACGCAGCACTGTTTAGAAAACAATGTATCGTATATTGAAATAGTAAACTCTAATACAGCATGCAATTTACAACGTAACGATCTGTGACTTTATACAGTCTAATACAGCACAAGAAATCGATATAAACAACGAAAACAAAACTACTTTAGATAAACTAGAGACTTATTTTAGTAGTTATGCTAATTTTCTATCGTATCACAAAAAAAGTTGATAGTGATTCAATGTTAACTATGACTGAGTTAAGGCGGTTCCACTCCCTAATCGCAGTAGGGAAAAAGAAATATCTGAATGTGTCAGCGTTGCAAAAGTATTCAGCTAACGTGTTATTATGATTATGACGTGATATAATGCCTTTACGCAAGCGCGCATTACAAGTGGAAACACATTACCATGTATGGAGGCTGTTGACTCACTTTCTTCCTTTCTTTGTTTATTCAACACACGGGAAATCTGGGCCCGTATTCACAAAAACGTCTTACGCTAGAATTGTTCGTAAAGAAAAAGGTTGGCCAACACTTATGTTGGGCCGGCCAATGGCATAGAGGTTTCACGAACA